>NW_024428679.1:0-19943 GCF_017562075.2 Anopheles merus | reverse complement strand
TGAACGCGTACGCTCGGGCTGCGCCCCCGTGTTGTACTTTCCTGATCGGTACACAATTTTGGTGCATGTACCAACATGGACATCCATGAACGCGTACGCTCGGGCTGCGCCCTCCGTGTTGTACTTTCCCTGATCGGTACACAATTTTGGTCACGGGCTATCCTGACCGGCAACTTGTACCAACATGGACATCCATGAACGCGTACGTAGTGTACTTTCCCTGATCGGTACACAATTTTGGTGCATGTGTACCAACATGGACATCCATGAACGTACGCTCGGCCTGCGCCTCCGTGTACTTTCCTCCTTCCCTGATCGGTACACATTTGGTGCATGTGTACCAACATGGACATCCATGAACGCGTACGCTCGGGCTGCGCCCTCCGTGTTGTACTTTCCCTGATCGGTACACAATTTTGGTGCACGGCTATCCTGACCGGCAACTTGTACCAACATGGACATCCATGAACGCGTACGTAGTGTACTTTCCCTGATCGGTACACAATTTTGGTGCATGTGTACCAACATGGACATCCATGAACGCGTACGCTCGGGCTGCGCCCTCCGTGTTGTACTTTCCCTGATCGGTACACAATTTTGGTGCACGGCTATCCTGACCGGCACTTGTACCAACATGGACATCCATGAACGCGTACGTAGTGTACTTTCCCTGATCGGTACACAATTTTGGTGCATGTGTACCAACATGGACATCCATGAACGCGTACGCTCGGGCTGCGCCCTCCGTGTTGTACTTTCCCTGATCGGTACACAATTTTGGTGCACGGCTATCCTGACCGGCAACTTGTACCAACATGGACATCCATGAACGCGTACGTAGTGTACTTTCCCTGATCGGTACACAATTTTGGTGCATGTGTACCAACATGGACATCCATGAACGCGTACGCTCGGGCTGCGCCCTCCGTGTTGTACTTTCCCTGATCGGTACACAATTTTGGTGCACGGCTATCCTGACCGGCAACTTGTACCAACATGGACATCCATGAACGCGTACGTAGTGTACTTTCCCTGATCGGTACACAATTTTGGTGCATGTGTACCAACATGGACATCCATGAACGCGTACGCTCGGGCTGCGCCCTCCGTGTTGTACTTTCCCTGATCGGTACACAATTTTGGTGCACGCTATCCTGACCGGCAACTTGTACCAACATGGACATCCATGAACGCGTACGTAGTGTACTTTCCCTGATCGGTACACAATTTTGGTGCATGTGTACCAACATGGACATCCATGAACGCGTACGCTCGGGCTGCGCCCTCCGTGTTGTACTTTCCCTGATCGGTACACAATTTTGGTGCATGTGTACCAACATGGACATCCATGAACGCGTACGCTCGGGCTGCGCCCTCCGTGTTGTACTTTCCCTGATCGGTACACAATTTTGGTGCACGGCTATCCTGACCGGCAACTTGTACCAACATGGACATCCATGAACGCGTACGTGTGTACTTTCCCTGATCGGTACACAATTTTGGTGCATGTGTACCAACATGGACATCCATGAACGCGTACGTAGTGTACTTTCCCTGATCGGTACACAATTTTGGTGCATTGTACCAACATGGACATCCATGAACGCGTACGCTCGGGCTGCGCCCTCCGTGTTGTACTTTCCCTGATCGGTACACAATTTTGGTGCATGTGTACCAACATGGACATCCATGAACGCGTACGCTCGGGCTGCGCCCTCCGTGTTGTACTTTCCCTGATCGGTACACAATTTTGGTGCATGTGTACCAACATGGACATCCATGAACGCGTACGCTCGGGCTGCGCCCTCCGTGTTGTACTTTCCCTGATCGGTACACAATTTTGGTGCACGGCTATCCTGACCGGCAACTTGTACCAACATGGACATCCATGAACGCGTACGTAGTGTACTTTCCCTGATCGGTACACAATTTTGGTGCATGTGTACCAACATGGACATCCATGAACGCGTACGCTCGGGCTGCGCCCTCCGTGTTGTACTTTCCCTGATCGGTACACAATTTTGGTGCACGGCTATCCTGACCGGCAACTTGTACCAACATGGACATCCATGAACGCGTACGTAGTGTACTTTCCCTGATCGGTACACAATTTTGGTGCACGGCTTAGGAAATGGGCTTAAAATGTTATCACTCAATCCATTTAATCTTGTTATAGTCGATACTTACCGTGCCGACCAAGTAGGACACGATACAAGGCAATGTTGTTTGAGTAATAATATATCCGCCATACATTTCAGTACAAAATTGCTCGGTCAGACCTACGGCGGGCCATAACTCGAATACTAAACGTCGCAGACATGGGTCGTAGAACAATTTTAAGCTCGTCTAATCATTCTCTATCCGATTCTGGATAGTGGTTTTTTGACCACTTTTCATCATTTTGTGACACCCCGAACCTAGGGACAGCTCCCTAGCTTTTTGCAAAAAAGTGCACCGAACGGGCCGGAGAGCTCGAGTAGTCAAAAAAATTTTTTCGCTAAAAACCCTCAAAACGTGTCAGAAACACACCCTAGATGATGAAAAGTGCAACCAGAAAGTCAACCGACAACATGCCCGGGGGTACCAATTTGCTCTACGCGTCCCTAGGTAGGGTACTTTTTCATACAAACATCAATGTGCACGGTGCACAAAGTGCGCGGAACAAAAATTGCTCGGTCAGACCTACGGCGGGCCATAACTCGAATACTAAACGTCGCAGACATGGGTCGTAGAACAATTTTAAGCTCGTCTAATCATTCTCTATCCGATTCTGGATAGTGGTTTTTTGACCACTTTTCATCATTTTGTGACACCCCGAACCTAGGGACAGCTCCCTAGCTTTTTGCAAAAAAGTGCACCGAACGGGCCGGAGAGCTCGAGTAGTCAAAAAAATTTTTTTCGCTAAAAACCCTCAAAACGTGTCAGAAACACACCCTAGATGATGAAAAGTGCAACCAGAAAGTCAACCGACAACATGCCCGGGGGTACCAATTTGCTCTACGCGTCCCTAGGTAGGGTACTTTTTCATACAAACATCAATGTGCACGGTGCACAAAGTGCGCGGAACAAAAATTGCTCGGTCAGACCTACGGCGGGCCATAACTCGAATACTAAACGTCGCAGACATGGGTCGTAGAACAATTTTAAGCTCGTCTAATCATTCTCTATCCGATTCTGGATAGTGGTTTTTTGACCACTTTTCATCATTTTGTGACACCCCGAACCTAGGGACAGCTCCCTAGCTTTTTGCAAAAAAGTGCACCGAACGGGCCGGAGAGCTCGAGTAGTCAAAAAAATTTTTTTCGCTAAAAACCCTCAAAACGTGTCAGAAACACACCCTAGATGATGAAAAGTGCAACCAGAAAGTCAACCGACAACATGCCCGGGGGTACCAATTTGCTCTACGCGTCCCTAGGTAGGGTACTTTTTCATACAAACATCAATGTGCACGGTGCACAAAGTGCGCGGAACAAAAATTGCTCGGTCAGACCTACGGCGGGCCATAACTCGAATACTAAACGTCGCAGACATGGGTCGTAGAACAATTTTAAGCTCGTCTAATCATTCTCTATCCGATTCTGGATAGTGGTTTTTTGACCACTTTTCATCATTTTGTGACACCCCGAACCTAGGGACAGCTCCCTAGCTTTTTGCAAAAAAGTGCACCGAACGGGCCGGAGAGCTCGAGTAGTCAAAAAAATTTTTTTCGCTAAAAACCCTCAAAACGTGTCAGAAACACACCCTAGATGATGAAAAGTGCAACCAGAAAGTCAACCGACAACATGCCCGGGGGTACCAATTTGCTCTACGCGTCCCTAGGTAGGGTACTTTTTCATACAAACATCAATGTGCACGGTGCACAAAGTGCGCGGAACAAAAATTGCTCGGTCAGACCTACGGCGGGCCATAACTCGAATACTAAACGTCGCAGACATGGGTCGTAGAACAATTTTAAGCTCGTCTAATCATTCTCTATCCGATTCTGGATAGTGGTTTTTTGACCACTTTTCATCATTTTGTGACACCCCGAACCTAGGGACAGCTCCCTAGCTTTTTGCAAAAAAGTGCACCGAACGGGCCGGAGAGCTCGAGTAGTCAAAAAAATTTTTTTCGCTAAAAACCCTCAAAACGTGTCAGAAACACACCCTAGATGATGAAAAGTGCAACCAGAAAGTCAACCGACAACATGCCCGGGGGTACCAATTTGCTCTACGCGTCCCTAGGTAGGGTACTTTTTCATACAAACATCAATGTGCACGGTGCACAAAGTGCGCGGAACAAAAATTGCTCGGTCAGACCTACGGCGGGCCATAACTCGAATACTAAACGTCGCAGACATGGGTCGTAGAACAATTTTAAGCTCGTCTAATCATTCTCTATCCGATTCTGGATAGTGGTTTTTTGACCACTTTTCATCATTTTGTGACACCCCGAACCTAGGGACAGCTCCCTAGCTTTTTGCAAAAAAGTGCACCGAACGGGCCGGAGAGCTCGAGTAGTCAAAAAAATTTTTTTCGCTAAAAACCCTCAAAACGTGTCAGAAACACACCCTAGATGATGAAAAGTGCAACCAGAAAGTCAACCGACAACATGCCCGGGGGTACCAATTTGCTCTACGCGTCCCTAGGTAGGGTACTTTTTCATACAAACATCAATGTGCACGGTGCACAAAGTGCGCGGAACAAAAATTGCTCGGTCAGACCTACGGCGGGCCATAACTCGAATACTAAACGTCGCAGACATGGGTCGTAGAACAATTTTAAGCTCGTCTAATCATTCTCTATCCGATTCTGGATAGTGGTTTTTTGACCACTTTTCATCATTTTGTGACACCCCGAACCTAGGGACAGCTCCCTAGCTTTTTGCAAAAAAGTGCACCGAACGGGCCGGAGAGCTCGAGTAGTCAAAAAAATTTTTTTCGCTAAAAACCCTCAAAACGTGTCAGAAACACACCCTAGATGATGAAAAGTGCAACCAGAAAGTCAACCGACAACATGCCCGGGGGTACCAATTTGCTCTACGCGTCCCTAGGTAGGGTACTTTTTCATACAAACATCAATGTGCACGGTGCACAAAGTGCGCGGAACAAAAATTGCTCGGTCAGACCTACGGCGGGCCATAACTCGAATACTAAACGTCGCAGACATGGGTCGTAGAACAATTTTAAGCTCGTCTAATCATTCTCTATCCGATTCTGGATAGTGGTTTTTTGACCACTTTTCATCATTTTGTGACACCCCGAACCTAGGGACAGCTCCCTAGCTTTTTGCAAAAAAGTGCACCGAACGGGCCGGAGAGCTCGAGTAGTCAAAAAAATTTTTTTCGCTAAAAACCCTCAAAACGTGTCAGAAACACACCCTAGATGATGAAAAGTGCAACCAGAAAGTCAACCGACAACATGCCCGGGGGTACCAATTTGCTCTACGCGTCCCTAGGTAGGGTACTTTTTCATACAAACATCAATGTGCACGGTGCACAAAGTGCGCGGAACAAAAATTGCTCGGTCAGACCTACGGCGGGCCATAACTCGAATACTAAACGTCGCAGACATGGGTCGTAGAACAATTTTAAGCTCGTCTAATCATTCTCTATCCGATTCTGGATAGTGGTTTTTTGACCACTTTTCATCATTTTGTGACACCCCGAACCTAGGGACAGCTCCCTAGCTTTTTGCAAAAAAGTGCACCGAACGGGCCGGAGAGCTCGAGTAGTCAAAAAAATTTTTTTCGCTAAAAACCCTCAAAACGTGTCAGAAACACACCCTAGATGATGAAAAGTGCAACCAGAAAGTCAACCGACAACATGCCCGGGGGTACCAATTTGCTCTACGCGTCCCTAGGTAGGGTACTTTTTCATACAAACATCAATGTGCACGGTGCACAAAGTGCGCGGAACAAAAATTGCTCGGTCAGACCTACGGCGGGCCATAACTCGAATACTAAACGTCGCAGACATGGGTCGTAGAACAATTTTAAGCTCGTCTAATCATTCTCTATCCGATTCTGGATAGTGGTTTTTTGACCACTTTTCATCATTTTGTGACACCCCGAACCTAGGGACAGCTCCCTAGCTTTTTGCAAAAAAGTGCACCGAACGGGCCGGAGAGCTCGAGTAGTCAAAAAAATTTTTTTCGCTAAAAACCCTCAAAACGTGTCAGAAACACACCCTAGATGATGAAAAGTGCAACCAGAAAGTCAACCGACAACATGCCCGGGGGTACCAATTTGCTCTACGCGTCCCTAGGTAGGGTACTTTTTCATACAAACATCAATGTGCACGGTGCACAAAGTGCGCGGAACAAAAATTGCTCGGTCAGACCTACGGCGGGCCATAACTCGAATACTAAACGTCGCAGACATGGGTCGTAGAACAATTTTAAGCTCGTCTAATCATTCTCTATCCGATTCTGGATAGTGGTTTTTTGACCACTTTTCATCATTTTGTGACACCCCGAACCTAGGGACAGCTCCCTAGCTTTTTGCAAAAAAGTGCACCGAACGGGCCGGAGAGCTCGAGTAGTCAAAAAAATTTTTTTCGCTAAAAACCCTCAAAACGTGTCAGAAACACACCCTAGATGATGAAAAGTGCAACCAGAAAGTCAACCGACAACATGCCCGGGGGTACCAATTTGCTCTACGCGTCCCTAGGTAGGGTACTTTTTCATACAAACATCAATGTGCACGGTGCACAAAGTGCGCGGAACAAAAATTGCTCGGTCAGACCTACGGCGGGCCATAACTCGAATACTAAACGTCGCAGACATGGGTCGTAGAACAATTTTAAGCTCGTCTAATCATTCTCTATCCGATTCTGGATAGTGGTTTTTTGACCACTTTTCATCATTTTGTGACACCCCGAACCTAGGGACAGCTCCCTAGCTTTTTGCAAAAAAGTGCACCGAACGGGCCGGAGAGCTCGAGTAGTCAAAAAAATTTTTTTCGCTAAAAACCCTCAAAACGTGTCAGAAACACACCCTAGATGATGAAAAGTGCAACCAGAAAGTCAACCGACAACATGCCCGGGGGTACCAATTTGCTCTACGCGTCCCTAGGTAGGGTACTTTTTCATACAAACATCAATGTGCACGGTGCACAAAGTGCGCGGAACAAAAATTGCTCGGTCAGACCTACGGCGGGCCATAACTCGAATACTAAACGTCGCAGACATGGGTCGTAGAACAATTTTAAGCTCGTCTAATCATTCTCTATCCGATTCTGGATAGTGGTTTTTTGACCACTTTTCATCATTTTGTGACACCCCGAACCTAGGGACAGCTCCCTAGCTTTTTGCAAAAAAGTGCACCGAACGGGCCGGAGAGCTCGAGTAGTCAAAAAAATTTTTTTCGCTAAAAACCCTCAAAACGTGTCAGAAACACACCCTAGATGATGAAAAGTGCAACCAGAAAGTCAACCGACAACATGCCCGGGGGTACCAATTTGCTCTACGCGTCCCTAGGTAGGGTACTTTTTCATACAAACATCAATGTGCACGGTGCACAAAGTGCGCGGAACAAAAATTGCTCGGTCAGACCTACGGCGGGCCATAACTCGAATACTAAACGTCGCAGACATGGGTCGTAGAACAATTTTAAGCTCGTCTAATCATTCTCTATCCGATTCTGGATAGTGGTTTTTTGACCACTTTTCATCATTTTGTGACACCCCGAACCTAGGGACAGCTCCCTAGCTTTTTGCAAAAAAGTGCACCGAACGGGCCGGAGAGCTCGAGTAGTCAAAAAAATTTTTTTCGCTAAAAACCCTCAAAACGTGTCAGAAACACACCCTAGATGATGAAAAGTGCAACCAGAAAGTCAACCGACAACATGCCCGGGGGTACCAATTTGCTCTACGCGTCCCTAGGTAGGGTACTTTTTCATACAAACATCAATGTGCACGGTGCACAAAGTGCGCGGAACAAAAATTGCTCGGTCAGACCTACGGCGGGCCATAACTCGAATACTAAACGTCGCAGACATGGGTCGTAGAACAATTTTAAGCTCGTCTAATCATTCTCTATCCGATTCTGGATAGTGGTTTTTTGACCACTTTTCATCATTTTGTGACACCCCGAACCTAGGGACAGCTCCCTAGCTTTTTGCAAAAAAGTGCACCGAACGGGCCGGAGAGCTCGAGTAGTCAAAAAAATTTTTTTCGCTAAAAACCCTCAAAACGTGTCAGAAACACACCCTAGATGATGAAAAGTGCAACCAGAAAGTCAACCGACAACATGCCCGGGGGTACCAATTTGCTCTACGCGTCCCTAGGTAGGGTACTTTTTCATACAAACATCAATGTGCACGGTGCACAAAGTGCGCGGAACAAAAATTGCTCGGTCAGACCTACGGCGGGCCATAACTCGAATACTAAACGTCGCAGACATGGGTCGTAGAACAATTTTAAGCTCGTCTAATCATTCTCTATCCGATTCTGGATAGTGGTTTTTTGACCACTTTTCATCATTTTGTGACACCCCGAACCTAGGGACAGCTCCCTAGCTTTTTGCAAAAAAGTGCACCGAACGGGCCGGAGAGCTCGAGTAGTCAAAAAAATTTTTTTCGCTAAAAACCCTCAAAACGTGTCAGAAACACACCCTAGATGATGAAAAGTGCAACCAGAAAGTCAACCGACAACATGCCCGGGGGTACCAATTTGCTCTACGCGTCCCTAGGTAGGGTACTTTTTCATACAAACATCAATGTGCACGGTGCACAAAGTGCGCGGAACAAAAATTGCTCGGTCAGACCTACGGCGGGCCATAACTCGAATACTAAACGTCGCAGACATGGGTCGTAGAACAATTTTAAGCTCGTCTAATCATTCTCTATCCGATTCTGGATAGTGGTTTTTTGACCACTTTTCATCATTTTGTGACACCCCGAACCTAGGGACAGCTCCCTAGCTTTTTGCAAAAAAGTGCACCGAACGGGCCGGAGAGCTCGAGTAGTCAAAAAAATTTTTTTCGCTAAAAACCCTCAAAACGTGTCAGAAACACACCCTAGATGATGAAAAGTGCAACCAGAAAGTCAACCGACAACATGCCCGGGGGTACCAATTTGCTCTACGCGTCCCTAGGTAGGGTACTTTTTCATACAAACATCAATGTGCACGGTGCACAAAGTGCGCGGAACAAAAATTGCTCGGTCAGACCTACGGCGGGCCATAACTCGAATACTAAACGTCGCAGACATGGGTCGTAGAACAATTTTAAGCTCGTCTAATCATTCTCTATCCGATTCTGGATAGTGGTTTTTTGACCACTTTTCATCATTTTGTGACACCCCGAACCTAGGGACAGCTCCCTAGCTTTTTGCAAAAAAGTGCACCGAACGGGCCGGAGAGCTCGAGTAGTCAAAAAAATTTTTTTCGCTAAAAACCCTCAAAACGTGTCAGAAACACACCCTAGATGATGAAAAGTGCAACCAGAAAGTCAACCGACAACATGCCCGGGGGTACCAATTTGCTCTACGCGTCCCTAGGTAGGGTACTTTTTCATACAAACATCAATGTGCACGGTGCACAAAGTGCGCGGAACAAAAATTGCTCGGTCAGACCTACGGCGGGCCATAACTCGAATACTAAACGTCGCAGACATGGGTCGTAGAACAATTTTAAGCTCGTCTAATCATTCTCTATCCGATTCTGGATAGTGGTTTTTTGACCACTTTTCATCATTTTGTGACACCCCGAACCTAGGGACAGCTCCCTAGCTTTTTGCAAAAAAGTGCACCGAACGGGCCGGAGAGCTCGAGTAGTCAAAAAAATTTTTTTCGCTAAAAACCCTCAAAACGTGTCAGAAACACACCCTAGATGATGAAAAGTGCAACCAGAAAGTCAACCGACAACATGCCCGGGGGTACCAATTTGCTCTACGCGTCCCTAGGTAGGGTACTTTTTCATACAAACATCAATGTGCACGGTGCACAAAGTGCGCGGAACAAAAATTGCTCGGTCAGACCTACGGCGGGCCATAACTCGAATACTAAACGTCGCAGACATGGGTCGTAGAACAATTTTAAGCTCGTCTAATCATTCTCTATCCGATTCTGGATAGTGGTTTTTTGACCACTTTTCATCATTTTGTGACACCCCGAACCTAGGGACAGCTCCCTAGCTTTTTGCAAAAAAGTGCACCGAACGGGCCGGAGAGCTCGAGTAGTCAAAAAAATTTTTTTCGCTAAAAACCCTCAAAACGTGTCAGAAACACACCCTAGATGATGAAAAGTGCAACCAGAAAGTCAACCGACAACATGCCCGGGGGTACCAATTTGCTCTACGCGTCCCTAGGTAGGGTACTTTTTCATACAAACATCAATGTGCACGGTGCACAAAGTGCGCGGAACAAAAATTGCTCGGTCAGACCTACGGCGGGCCATAACTCGAATACTAAACGTCGCAGACATGGGTCGTAGAACAATTTTAAGCTCGTCTAATCATTCTCTATCCGATTCTGGATAGTGGTTTTTTGACCACTTTTCATCATTTTGTGACACCCCGAACCTAGGGACAGCTCCCTAGCTTTTTGCAAAAAAGTGCACCGAACGGGCCGGAGAGCTCGAGTAGTCAAAAAAATTTTTTTCGCTAAAAACCCTCAAAACGTGTCAGAAACACACCCTAGATGATGAAAAGTGCAACCAGAAAGTCAACCGACAACATGCCCGGGGGTACCAATTTGCTCTACGCGTCCCTAGGTAGGGTACTTTTTCATACAAACATCAATGTGCACGGTGCACAAAGTGCGCGGAACAAAAATTGCTCGGTCAGACCTACGGCGGGCCATAACTCGAATACTAAACGTCGCAGACATGGGTCGTAGAACAATTTTAAGCTCGTCTAATCATTCTCTATCCGATTCTGGATAGTGGTTTTTTGACCACTTTTCATCATTTTGTGACACCCCGAACCTAGGGACAGCTCCCTAGCTTTTTGCAAAAAAGTGCACCGAACGGGCCGGAGAGCTCGAGTAGTCAAAAAAATTTTTTTCGCTAAAAACCCTCAAAACGTGTCAGAAACACACCCTAGATGATGAAAAGTGCAACCAGAAAGTCAACCGACAACATGCCCGGGGGTACCAATTTGCTCTACGCGTCCCTAGGTAGGGTACTTTTTCATACAAACATCAATGTGCACGGTGCACAAAGTGCGCGGAACAAAAATTGCTCGGTCAGACCTACGGCGGGCCATAACTCGAATACTAAACGTCGCAGACATGGGTCGTAGAACAATTTTAAGCTCGTCTAATCATTCTCTATCCGATTCTGGATAGTGGTTTTTTGACCACTTTTCATCATTTTGTGACACCCCGAACCTAGGGACAGCTCCCTAGCTTTTTGCAAAAAAGTGCACCGAACGGGCCGGAGAGCTCGAGTAGTCAAAAAAATTTTTTTCGCTAAAAACCCTCAAAACGTGTCAGAAACACACCCTAGATGATGAAAAGTGCAACCAGAAAGTCAACCGACAACATGCCCGGGGGTACCAATTTGCTCTACGCGTCCCTAGGTAGGGTACTTTTTCATACAAACATCAATGTGCACGGTGCACAAAGTGCGCGGAACAAAAATTGCTCGGTCAGACCTACGGCGGGCCATAACTCGAATACTAAACGTCGCAGACATGGGTCGTAGAACAATTTTAAGCTCGTCTAATCATTCTCTATCCGATTCTGGATAGTGGTTTTTTGACCACTTTTCATCATTTTGTGACACCCCGAACCTAGGGACAGCTCCCTAGCTTTTTGCAAAAAAGTGCACCGAACGGGCCGGAGAGCTCGAGTAGTCAAAAAAATTTTTTTCGCTAAAAACCCTCAAAACGTGTCAGAAACACACCCTAGATGATGAAAAGTGCAACCAGAAAGTCAACCGACAACATGCCCGGGGGTACCAATTTGCTCTACGCGTCCCTAGGTAGGGTACTTTTTCATACAAACATCAATGTGCACGGTGCACAAAGTGCGCGGAACAAAAATTGCTCGGTCAGACCTACGGCGGGCCATAACTCGAATACTAAACGTCGCAGACATGGGTCGTAGAACAATTTTAAGCTCGTCTAATCATTCTCTATCCGATTCTGGATAGTGGTTTTTTGACCACTTTTCATCATTTTGTGACACCCCGAACCTAGGGACAGCTCCCTAGCTTTTTGCAAAAAAGTGCACCGAACGGGCCGGAGAGCTCGAGTAGTCAAAAAAATTTTTTTCGCTAAAAACCCTCAAAACGTGTCAGAAACACACCCTAGATGATGAAAAGTGCAACCAGAAAGTCAACCGACAACATGCCCGGGGGTACCAATTTGCTCTACGCGTCCCTAGGTAGGGTACTTTTTCATACAAACATCAATGTGCACGGTGCACAAAGTGCGCGGAACAAAAATTGCTCGGTCAGACCTACGGCGGGCCATAACTCGAATACTAAACGTCGCAGACATGGGTCGTAGAACAATTTTAAGCTCGTCTAATCATTCTCTATCCGATTCTGGATAGTGGTTTTTTGACCACTTTTCATCATTTTGTGACACCCCGAACCTAGGGACAGCTCCCTAGCTTTTTGCAAAAAAGTGCACCGAACGGGCCGGAGAGCTCGAGTAGTCAAAAAAATTTTTTTCGCTAAAAACCCTCAAAACGTGTCAGAAACACACCCTAGATGATGAAAAGTGCAACCAGAAAGTCAACCGACAACATGCCCGGGGGTACCAATTTGCTCTACGCGTCCCTAGGTAGGGTACTTTTTCATACAAACATCAATGTGCACGGTGCACAAAGTGCGCGGAACAAAAATTGCTCGGTCAGACCTACGGCGGGCCATAACTCGAATACTAAACGTCGCAGACATGGGTCGTAGAACAATTTTAAGCTCGTCTAATCATTCTCTATCCGATTCTGGATAGTGGTTTTTTGACCACTTTTCATCATTTTGTGACACCCCGAACCTAGGGACAGCTCCCTAGCTTTTTGCAAAAAAGTGCACCGAACGGGCCGGAGAGCTCGAGTAGTCAAAAAAATTTTTTTCGCTAAAAACCCTCAAAACGTGTCAGAAACACACCCTAGATGATGAAAAGTGCAACCAGAAAGTCAACCGACAACATGCCCGGGGGTACCAATTTGCTCTACGCGTCCCTAGGTAGGGTACTTTTTCATACAAACATCAATGTGCACGGTGCACAAAGTGCGCGGAACAAAAATTGCTCGGTCAGACCTACGGCGGGCCATAACTCGAATACTAAACGTCGCAGACATGGGTCGTAGAACAATTTTAAGCTCGTCTAATCATTCTCTATCCGATTCTGGATAGTGGTTTTTTGACCACTTTTCATCATTTTGTGACACCCCGAACCTAGGGACAGCTCCCTAGCTTTTTGCAAAAAAGTGCACCGAACGGGCCGGAGAGCTCGAGTAGTCAAAAAAATTTTTTTCGCTAAAAACCCTCAAAACGTGTCAGAAACACACCCTAGATGATGAAAAGTGCAACCAGAAAGTCAACCGACAACATGCCCGGGGGTACCAATTTGCTCTACGCGTCCCTAGGTAGGGTACTTTTTCATACAAACATCAATGTGCACGGTGCACAAAGTGCGCGGAACAAAAATTGCTCGGTCAGACCTACGGCGGGCCATAACTCGAATACTAAACGTCGCAGACATGGGTCGTAGAACAATTTTAAGCTCGTCTAATCATTCTCTATCCGATTCTGGATAGTGGTTTTTTGACCACTTTTCATCATTTTGTGACACCCCGAACCTAGGGACAGCTCCCTAGCTTTTTGCAAAAAAGTGCACCGAACGGGCCGGAGAGCTCGAGTAGTCAAAAAAATTTTTTTCGCTAAAAACCCTCAAAACGTGTCAGAAACACACCCTAGATGATGAAAAGTGCAACCAGAAAGTCAACCGACAACATGCCCGGGGGTACCAATTTGCTCTACGCGTCCCTAGGTAGGGTACTTTTTCATACAAACATCAATGTGCACGGTGCACAAAGTGCGCGGAACAAAAATTGCTCGGTCAGACCTACGGCGGGCCATAACTCGAATACTAAACGTCGCAGACATGGGTCGTAGAACAATTTTAAGCTCGTCTAATCATTCTCTATCCGATTCTGGATAGTGGTTTTTTGACCACTTTTCATCATTTTGTGACACCCCGAACCTAGGGACAGCTCCCTAGCTTTTTGCAAAAAAGTGCACCGAACGGGCCGGAGAGCTCGAGTAGTCAAAAAAATTTTTTTCGCTAAAAACCCTCAAAACGTGTCAGAAACACACCCTAGATGATGAAAAGTGCAACCAGAAAGTCAACCGACAACATGCCCGGGGGTACCAATTTGCTCTACGCGTCCCTAGGTAGGGTACTTTTTCATACAAACATCAATGTGCACGGTGCACAAAGTGCGCGGAACAAAAATTGCTCGGTCAGACCTACGGCGGGCCATAACTCGAATACTAAACGTCGCAGACATGGGTCGTAGAACAATTTTAAGCTCGTCTAATCATTCTCTATCCGATTCTGGATAGTGGTTTTTTGACCACTTTTCATCATTTTGTGACACCCCGAACCTAGGGACAGCTCCCTAGCTTTTTGCAAAAAAGTGCACCGAACGGGCCGGAGAGCTCGAGTAGTCAAAAAAATTTTTTTCGCTAAAAACCCTCAAAACGTGTCAGAAACACACCCTAGATGATGAAAAGTGCAACCAGAAAGTCAACCGACAACATGCCCGGGGGTACCAATTTGCTCTACGCGTCCCTAGGTAGGGTACTTTTTCATACAAACATCAATGTGCACGGTGCACAAAGTGCGCGGAACAAAAATTGCTCGGTCAGACCTACGGCGGGCCATAACTCGAATACTAAACGTCGCAGACATGGGTCGTAGAACAATTTTAAGCTCGTCTAATCATTCTCTATCCGATTCTGGATAGTGGTTTTTTGACCACTTTTCATCATTTTGTGACACCCCGAACCTAGGGACAGCTCCCTAGCTTTTTGCAAAAAAGTGCACCGAACGGGCCGGAGAGCTCGAGTAGTCAAAAAAATTTTTTTCGCTAAAAACCCTCAAAACGTGTCAGAAACACACCCTAGATGATGAAAAGTGCAACCAGAAAGTCAACCGACAACATGCCCGGGGGTACCAATTTGCTCTACGCGTCCCTAGGTAGGGTACTTTTTCATACAAACATCAATGTGCACGGTGCACAAAGTGCGCGGAACAAAAATTGCTCGGTCAGACCTACGGCGGGCCATAACTCGAATACTAAACGTCGCAGACATGGGTCGTAGAACAATTTTAAGCTCGTCTAATCATTCTCTATCCGATTCTGGATAGTGGTTTTTTGACCACTTTTCATCATTTTGTGACACCCCGAACCTAGGGACAGCTCCCTAGCTTTTTGCAAAAAAGTGCACCGAACGGGCCGGAGAGCTCGAGTAGTCAAAAAAATTTTTTTCGCTAAAAACCCTCAAAACGTGTCAGAAACACACCCTAGATGATGAAAAGTGCAACCAGAAAGTCAACCGACAACATGCCCGGGGGTACCAATTTGCTCTACGCGTCCCTAGGTAGGGTACTTTTTCATACAAACATCAATGTGCACGGTGCACAAAGTGCGCGGAACAAAAATTGCTCGGTCAGACCTACGGCGGGCCATAACTCGAATACTAAACGTCGCAGACATGGGTCGTAGAACAATTTTAAGCTCGTCTAATCATTCTCTATCCGATTCTGGATAGTGGTTTTTTGACCACTTTTCATCATTTTGTGACACCCCGAACCTAGGGACAGCTCCCTAGCTTTTTGCAAAAAAGTGCACCGAACGGGCCGGAGAGCTCGAGTAGTCAAAAAAATTTTTTTCGCTAAAAACCCTCAAAACGTGTCAGAAACACACCCTAGATGATGAAAAGTGCAACCAGAAAGTCAACCGACAACATGCCCGGGGGTACCAATTTGCTCTACGCGTCCCTAGGTAGGGTACTTTTTCATACAAACATCAATGTGCACGGTGCACAAAGTGCGCGGAACAAAAATTGCTCGGTCAGACCTACGGCGGGCCATAACTCGAATACTAAACGTCGCAGACATGGGTCGTAGAACAATTTTAAGCTCGTCTAATCATTCTCTATCCGATTCTGGATAGTGGTTTTTTGACCACTTTTCATCATTTTGTGACACCCCGAACCTAGGGACAGCTCCCTAGCTTTTTGCAAAAAAGTGCACCGAACGGGCCGGAGAGCTCGAGTAGTCAAAAAAATTTTTTTCGCTAAAAACCCTCAAAACGTGTCAGAAACACACCCTAGATGATGAAAAGTGCAACCAGAAAGTCAACCGACAACATGCCCGGGGGTACCAATTTGCTCTACGCGTCCCTAGGTAGGGTACTTTTTCATACAAACATCAATGTGCACGGTGCACAAAGTGCGCGGAACAAAAATTGCTCGGTCAGACCTACGGCGGGCCATAACTCGAATACTAAACGTCGCAGACATGGGTCGTAGAACAATTTTAAGCTCGTCTAATCATTCTCTATCCGATTCTGGATAGTGGTTTTTTGACCACTTTTCATCATTTTGTGACACCCCGAACCTAGGGACAGCTCCCTAGCTTTTTGCAAAAAAGTGCACCGAACGGGCCGGAGAGCTCGAGTAGTCAAAAAAATTTTTTTCGCTAAAAACCCTCAAAACGTGTCAGAAACACACCCTAGATGATGAAAAGTGCAACCAGAAAGTCAACCGACAACATGCCCGGGGGTACCAATTTGCTCTACGCGTCCCTAGGTAGGGTACTTTTTCATACAAACATCAATGTGCACGGTGCACAAAGTGCGCGGAACAAAAATTGCTCGGTCAGACCTACGGCGGGCCATAACTCGAATACTAAACGTCGCAGACATGGGTCGTAGAACAATTTTAAGCTCGTCTAATCATTCTCTATCCGATTCTGGATAGTGGTTTTTTGACCACTTTTCATCATTTTGTGACACCCCGAACCTAGGGACAGCTCCCTAGCTTTTTGCAAAAAAGTGCACCGAACGGGCCGGAGAGCTCGAGTAGTCAAAAAAATTTTTTTCGCTAAAAACCCTCAAAACGTGTCAGAAACACACCCTAGATGATGAAAAGTGCAACCAGAAAGTCAACCGACAACATGCCCGGGGGGGTACCAATTTGCTCTACGCGTCCCTAGGTAGGGTACTTTTTCATACAAACATCAATGTGCACGGTGCACAAAGTGCGCGGAACAAAAATTGCTCGGTCAGACCTACGGCGGGCCATAACTCGAATACTAAACGTCGCAGACATGGGTCGTAGAACAATTTTAAGCTCGTCTAATCATTCTCTATCCGATTCTGGATAGTGGTTTTTTGACCACTTTTCATCATTTTGTGACACCCCGAACCTAGGGACAGCTCCCTAGCTTTTTGCAAAAAAGTGCACCGAACGGGCCGGAGAGCTCGAGTAGTCAAAAAAATTTTTTTCGCTAAAAACCCTCAAAACGTGTCAGAAACACACCCTAGATGATGAAAAGTGCAACCAGAAAGTCAACCGACAACATGCCCGGGGGTACCAATTTGCTCTACGCGTCCCTAGGTAGGGTACTTTTTCATACAAACATCAATGTGCACGGTGCACAAAGTGCGCGGAACAAAAATTGCTCGGTCAGACCTACGGCGGGCCATAACTCGAATACTAAACGTCGCAGACATGGGTCGTAGAACAATTTTAAGCTCGTCTAATCATTCTCTATCCGATTCTGGATAGTGGTTTTTTGACCACTTTTCATCATTTTGTGACACCCCGAACCTAGGGACAGCTCCCTAGCTTTTTGCAAAAAAGTGCACCGAACGGGCCGGAGAGCTCGAGTAGTCAAAAAAATTTTTTTCGCTAAAAACCCTCAAAACGTGTCAGAAACACACCCTAGATGATGAAAAGTGCAACCAGAAAGTCAACCGACAACATGCCCGGGGGTACCAATTTGCTCTACGCGTCCCTAGGTAGGGTACTTTTTCATACAAACATCAATGTGCACGGTGCACAAAGTGCGCGGAACAAAAATTGCTCGGTCAGACCTACGGCGGGCCATAACTCGAATACTAAACGTCGCAGACATGGGTCGAGTAGAACAATTTTAAGCTCGTCTAATCATTCTCTATCCGATTCTGGATAGTGGTTTTTTGACCACTTTTCATCATTTTGTGACACCCCGAACCTAGGGACAGCTCCCTAGCTTTTTGCAAAAAAGTGCACCGAACGGGCCGGAGAGCTCGAGTAGTCAAAAAAATTTTTTTCGCTAAAAAACCCTCAAAACGTGTCAGAAACACACCTAGATGATGAAAAGTGCAACCAGAAAGTCAACCGACAACATGCCCGGGGGTACCAATTTGCTCTACGCGTCCCTAGGTAGGGTACTTTTTCATACAAACATCAATGTGCACGGTGCACAAAGTGCGCGGAACAAAAATTGCTCGGTCAGACCTACGGCGGGCCATAACTCGAATACTAAACGTCGCCAGACATGGGTCGTAGAACAATTTTAAGCTCGTCTAATCATTCTCTATCCGATTCTGGATAGTGGTTTTGGACACTTTTCATCATTTTGTGACACCCCGAACCTAGGGACAGCTCCCTAGCTTTTTGCAAAAAAGTGCACCGAACGGGCCGGAGAGCTCGAGTAGTCAAAAAAATTTTTTCGCTAAAAACCTCAAAACAACGTGTCAGAAACACACCTAGATGATGAAAAGTGCAACCAGAAAGTCAACCGACAACATGCCGGGGGTACCAATTTGCTCTACGCGTCCCTAGGTAGGGTACTTTTTCATACAAACATCAATGTGCACGGTGCACAAAGTGCGCGGAACAAAATTGCTCGGTCAGACCTACGGCGGGCCATAACTCGAATACTAAACGTCGCAGACCATGGGTCGTAGAACAATTTTAAGCTCGTCTAATCATTCTCTATCCGATTCTGGATAGTGGTTTTTGACCACTTTTCATCATTTGTGACACCCCGAAACTAGGGACAGCTCCCTAGCTTTTGCAAAAAAGTGCATCGAACGGGCCGGAGAGCTCGAGTAGTCAAAAAAATTTTTTTCGCTAAAAACCCTCAAAACGTGTCAGAAACACACCTCTAGATGATGAAAAGTGCAACAAGAAAGTCAACCGACAACATGCCCGGGGGTCCCAATTTGCTCTACGCGTCCCTAGGTAGGGTACTTTTTCATACAAACATCAATGTGCACGGTGCACAAAGTGCGCGGAACAAAAATTGCTCGGTCAGACCTACGGCGGGCCATAACTCGATACTAAAACGTCGCAGACATGGGTCGTAGAACATTTTAAAGCTCGTTAATCATTCTCTATCCGATTCTGGATAGTGGTTTTTTGACCACATTTCAATCATTTTTGTGACACCCCGAACTAGGGACAGCTCCCTAGCTTTTTGCAAAAAAGGTGCACCGAACGGGCCGGAGAGCTCGAGTAGTCAAAAAAATTTTTCGCTAAAAACCCCAAAAACGTGTCAGAAACACACCCTAGATGATGAAAAGTGCAACCAAAAGTCAACCGACAACATGCCCGGGGGTACCATTTGCTCTACGCGTCCTAGGTAGGGTACTTTTTCATACAAACATCAATGTGCACGGTGCACAAAGTGCGCGGAACAAAAAATTGCTCGGTCAGACCTACGGCGGGCCATAACTCGAATACTAAACGTCGCAGACTGGGTCGTAGAACAATTTTAAGCTCGTCTAATCTCTATATACGATTCTGGATAGTGGTGTTTTGACCACGTTTCATTTTGTGACACCCCGAACCTAGGGACAGCTCCTAGCTTTTTGCAAAAAAGTGCACCGAACGGGCCGGAGAGCTCGAGTAGTCAAAAAAATTTTTTCGCTAAAAACCCTCAAAACGTGGTCAGAAACACACCCTAGATGATGAAAAGTGCAACCAGAAAGTCAACCGACAACATGCCGGGGGG
>NW_024428678.1:0-19954 GCF_017562075.2 Anopheles merus | reverse complement strand
GGCGCATTGACATGATCATTGGGGCAGGACATTTTTATTCATTGCTAGTCCAGGAAGACAAAAATTACCAACCAACAACCAACTTGTTGAAACTGTTTTTGGATGGATTATGACCGGCAATATTCCATCCAAAAATCAAAACGAAGTTACATGTCACGTAGTAACCATGCAACCCCATTGAAGACAAAAGAACGATTTGGAAGATATGAACTTCACAATTCAAGTTATAGTCTCAAACGAAATGATGCGAAAACCATTTCAAAGAAACAGTCTCCCGCGACCACAATGGTCGATATATAGTTGAAATGCCAAAACATCCTGATTCACTCAAATGCTTGGTGATTCTAAAAACCAGCTATGCGCAGATTTCAACTACTTGAAAAACGATTAGAAAGCGATACGCATCTCAAGGCTCAATATCACAAGTTTATGCATGAATATATAACGTTGGGGCACATGACTCTAGTCCCAAGAGAACGGGAAGATTGTTCAGAGCATTTTATCGTCCCCCCCATCCTGTGCTGAAGGATTCTAGCTCTACCACCAAGGTCAGAGTTGTGTTTGACGGCTCTGCCAAAACAGTACCGGTAAATCACTGAACGATGCCTTACTAGTAGGGGCCGGTGGTACAGGAAGAATTATTGACATTAATTATCAGATTTCGAAAATATAAATAGCACTCATAAGCTGACATCGAAAAGATGTATGGCAGTTACTAGAAATCCAACTGATCGACACTACAGAGAATTTGTGGAGATTTGACAGCTCTCAGCCCATTCGAAACTTATGAGTTAGGAACCGTAACCTACGGCCTAGCTCCTTCACCTTCCTAGCACGCGCACTCTATACAACTTGCCAAGATGATGAAGGTGATACGTATCTCAAGCTCGTTCAGCGGTGCGTCTAGCCTTGGGATTAAGAAAACTTTACGTAGGTGATTTCGGAGAAAACTAGCAGGAGCAAATACATCCCAGAAACAATTGAACTACGCAATCAGCTGAATGCTTTGCTACAGAAGGGTGGCTTTCTCTCCTTCGCAAATGGTGTTCCAACGCTCCAGCAGTATTAGCTGACCTACACCTGAACTTGTTGCCACCCATTCTTCCGTCAATTTGATCCAGATGAAAGTATCAAAACCTTGGGCATATGCTGGGAGCCTATGTCAGATAAATTTCGTATCAACATAAACATTAATATAATCAAGAGCCCTTATACCAAACGAAAGGTTCTATCAACCATAGCACAACTATATGATCCACTTGGATTGATTACCCCTATAACTATACGAGCTAAAATACTAATGCAACAATTGTGGCTATTGAACTTGGATTGGGATTCAACAATTTCCCCATCATTACAAAATTCATGGGCAGAATTTCTCGAGCAAATCCCTACACTTACTAACTTTCGAATTGACCGTTTTGCTTTTCAACCACACTATGAACCAATTGAAATCCATTGTTTTTTCCGACGCTTCTGAAAGTGCTTACGGTGCGTGTGTGTATGTACGCACAGAAGACAAACACGGTTCCGCACGCGTAAATTTACTAACATCAAAATCGCGAGTTGCTCCATTGAAACCTTTAACCATTCCACGACTTGAATTATCTGCTGCATTACTTGGAGCTAGACTATTCAAAAAGGTACAACATGCATTAGATATTCCACTTGACACATGCTATTTCTGGTCGGACTCTACTGTTACTCTTGGTTGGCTAAAAGCTACTCCTAGAACATGGAAAACTTTCGTAGCTAATCGAGTAGCTGAAATACAAGAACTAACTCATGGCTTCCAATGGCAGCATGTTTCTGGCAAGGAAAACCCAGCTGATATGATATCTAGAGGAGTAGCGGTGAATGAATTCCTCAGTAGTGATCTATGGCGGCATGGTCCTTCCTGGCTTCGTGAACCCAAAGGCTCTTGCCCTTGCAAACCCCGGATAACAACAACCGTAGAGGACGAACGAAAGGTATCTATCCTAACAACTCAAGTGACTGAAATAAATCCAATATTTCAACGTTTTCTTTACACTACAACCATTACTTCTTCGTATTTTGGTTTCTGTTTGCGATTCATTAACAACACTCGCAAATCAATAAAAGAATATCGCTTATGTTCTACTGGTAAAGGAGATACAACATGCTAAACGAGCCCTATGCAAAATGTACAAGCTACTGAATTCTCTGTTGAACTACAAGCCTTAAAAGAAATGAAGGTTTAGCTAAGGTTTCTTCTATTCGACTTCTTAATCCATTTATTGATAACGATGGATTAATACGCGTTGGTGGCCGGTTGCGCATTCTGATCTGAGCCACGATGCTAAGCATCCCATCCTCATGCCAGCTTTCATCCTTTCACTCGCCTTCTAATCATGGATCATCATCTGAAAACGATGCACGGCGGAGTGAGCATGACATTATCATCTATTCGTGAAGAAATATGGCCATTGAACGGCATGAGAGCCGTTAGAAGTGTAACTCGAACTTGTTTTAATTGTGTAAGAGCTAATCCCACCCCAATAATCCAACCTATTGGTCAATTACCAATCACGTTGTAACAATAATGAAGTTTTCTCCTGCGTTGGTGTGGATTATTGTGGTCCACTTTATTTGCGTCCATCTCATCGCAAGGCTGCATCTCCAAAAGCATATGTATGCGTATTTGTTTGTATGAGCACCAAGGCTGTACTTAGAACTCGCAGTGACTTGAGTACCACCACTTTTTTGATGGCCTTGGATCGATTCGTATCACGACGAGGAAAACCGAAAAACATATACTCAGATAATGGTACCAACTTTATTGGTGCAAAGAATGCATTGCATGAAATTTATCAATTCCTTCATAAAGATAATAACAAAATAACTAATCATTGTCTAACGAAACATTCAGTGGCATCTAATACCACCACGTCCTTTCCTAATTTCGGTGGACTTTGGGAAGCCGCAGTTAAGGTAGCTAAAACTCATCTATTTCGGCAGCTTGGCACAGCTCAACTTTCATACGAATCCATGTGTACTCTATTAACAAAAATTGAAGGATGTATGAATTCAAGACCACTATTACCACTATCACAAGATCCAAAGATTTATCACCTTTAACACCAGCACACTTTTTATTACTCAAGGATCCCCAGGCATTGTGTCGCTGACGACAATTTAGGCTTAAAAAACAAAGCGTTGCTAGGTCAATAAATGCTGACTAGCTACGTTATGCACGCGCCAGCGATGCGCGCTGGTTTAACGATTAAATGGAAAATAGGCTAAGAAGAATAGACTAAGAAAATATGCTGATCGACGACGGTCAGCATTTTTAGAGTATAAAATCAATTGAATAAACTAATGAAGCGATTATTTGCCAAGAACCAGTTGGTGCGTTATTATTGTGCTTAAGTCGGCGTGTACTGTGCCTGTCTAAGCTGCTGCTCCGAAAGACACTTTCGTGTGCGCGACAGACAAATGGTGGCTCCAGAGAGGACGCATCAACCAACGGTTCGGCAAGTAGTCAAATAAATCGGGAATAAAAACCCGAAGTAGTAACAAGCCCGTAGAGGCGTGAATAGACCCCACAGCAACCCAAGCAGGTTGTGATAGTGAAACAACGGCGACGGACGACGATCCGGCGTAGCCGATATACGACAGCCAGCCCAGGAAGAAGGGCCACCACCAGTTGCCGACGAAGCAAAACCCGAGAAGCGCCTCGGCGGTGAGTGAGTGCAAAATAACTGTAAGTGCAACGACACAACAGTGAATAGAACGCGGTCATTACCGCTAGTGAAGTGACGCAATCGAAAGTGAACTCGATACTGCCAACGTATGAGGCAAATGCTGAACTAGTGAAAGGTGACCAATACGTGTACGCCGCGAGCTTCGAAAGGTGCATCCGTTCTCGCAACACAACATGACACCGTCAGTTTAGCGCCAGTTAAAAAAAAAAAAAACAGTTATCGTAAAACGCGTGCGTCGCAAGTATCGGACGTTAACTCCGACGAAACGTGATTATAAAAGTCTGCATAACGAAACACGTGTGCCGCGAGCTAAATATTGCATAAGGCATCCGACGCAGTGCAACGTAGGAAGAGCAAATTGATGAAATTAATTGTGACGAGTGTATCCATCGTGTGTATGACCGTCGTGTGTATGACCGCCGACCCACCGCTAAGAAAACATCGTTCCGGTTGAGTCAACCATCGTTCTCGTTTGAGGGCAACCGGCACGTAATACAGAAGACGTCGTATTTGATCCTGAGAAGACCAACAAGCAGCAGTGAAGACATCACTCCCGATCCAGCCGTCCCTGACCAGCCGAATAGGAGTTGACTCTGCTGAAGCGGATCTGAACCAGGGTGAGTTCAAGATGGAATATGATTTTAAAAAGAATCCGAATGGGCACTGCAAATTATGCACGAACCCAGATGAGATAGGGAAACTGATAACTTGTATTGATTGCGACAGGTGGTTTCATTTGTCATGCTTAGATATAAAACCCTGTTAAAGACTTTTTTATGCAAAAAGTGTAAAGATAGGGAAGTTGAACGGCAGGAATATAGGTCAGCACTAATGCAAACGCAAAAACTGCTGAAAGAAAAAATGACAAATGAAAGAAAAAGAAAAAGAAAAAGTAAGAATAGAAGAAGAGCTAAAACGGCTACAAGAAAGATACAAAACAAAAAATCAGAAGAGGTCAATGAAAAACCAATGACAAGTTTAGACGTAAAACTGTTAACTCAGAGTTTAGACAAAATGGTTCAATCGTTGTGTTCTAAGGACTCGAAAGTAACACTTTCAAAGCTTCCAGATTTCGATGGAAGCTATAAATGCTGGCCTCAATTTAAACAAGCCTACGAAGAAACTTCCCGAGCCTGTAAGTTTTCAAATTTAGAAAACATGAATAGGCTGCAAAGGCATCTGAAAGGCGAAGCACTTCGTGCGGTTAGCGGGTTAATGCTTAACCCAGAAAACGTTCCGCTTGTATTAAACAGGCTCGACAAAATGTTTGGAAATGCTGAAAGCATTTACAAGTCTTTACTGTTAGAATTACTAGCAGTAAAGCACATAACGACAGATAATCCCTCAGCATTTTTAGAATTTTCCAACGCTTTGCGCAATCTCATTGATAACATGGTGTTGTTGAAACAAGAAGGTTTTTTGAATGATCAGAGGCTGCTAAACGATTTGACATCAAGGTTTTCAACCGAACTTCGGAACGAATGGTTGAAACACACAATAAGTAGGAAACAAGATAATAAGAATCTTACGCTAGAAGACCTAGCAGAATGGCTGAAACCCTCTGAAGAACTGGCCATTATACTGGCCGCGAACGAGGAGTACCCAAACAAGAAAGGTCGAACCGTCAAAACATGCAGCATCGTCATAAAGGGCCAGAAAAGGAAACGATATGTCTAATTTGTGGATTTCTTCATGAAACCACTCGTTGCCGACAATTGAACGGTAAGACGCCCGATGAAAATTATCTCTTTTCATTCGGCATAGAATTTGCACCCATTGCTGCAAGTACAGCAACCATAACGCCCAAAACTGTCGCCTACCACCACAATGTAATGTTATACGGTTGCGGCAAAAGGCATCATAGTATGTTTCATAAAAGAAATCTGGTAGAAGGGCACCTACAAACAAAATAAATTGCCATCAGAAAAGAATAATCTGTTCTATCAGATCGTGCCCATCACTTTGCACCACAATGAAAGAAAATTCGAAACTTATGCATTCATGGATCCTGGCTCTTCAACTAGCCTCATTTTGGAAAGTGTCCGAAAAGAACTAAACGTTCACGGACCAAAAGACCGCTAACTCTCTCCTGGACGGACGGAAGCATTCAAAAGAGACAGAAAGTAGGATAGTTCCCATAACAGTAGAGGGAGCTAACAAAAGAAAATTCCAAGTTAAAGGTCTCAGAAGTGTAAGGGAACTTAACCTTCCCGTTCAAAGCATAGATGCTCCGTTTTTGCAAAGAAAATTTAAACATTTGAAAGGCATTAGTATCTCTAGCTATGCAGATGCGAGGCCTACCGTGCTACTAGGCCTTCCACATTCGTATCTTTGCCATGGTGCAAAATATCGAGAAGGTAGACCAAACGAACCAATTGCCCATGAAACGAGGCTTGGTGGGTCATTTTTGGGGGAACGAATACGCCAAATGTCACAGAGAACTCATTTGTGATGACAGAGACGTACGAAGAAGAAAACAACATGATGCAAATCTTGCGTGGTTTCTTTTCTACAGAGGAATTTGGAGTTAAACCTACTCCAACCCGTGCCTCTGAAGAAGACAAAGAGCGTTAAAGATTATGAAAGAAACGCTTAAAAATACTGGCGACGGATACGAAATTGGTTTAGTATGGAAACCGACAATCCTAAATTGCCAGATAGTTACGGACAAGCGCTTACGCGCTTAAAAAGTCAAGAGAAGGCAATGGAAAGGGATCCAAACTTAAATCATGGTATCATAAAGAAATAAACGCATACATTGAAAAGGGATATGCACGTAAGGCGACACCAATGGAACTGCTGCAATTGAACGGGAAAATAAACTATATTCCCCACTTTTCCGTGATAAACCATAATAAACCCATTCCCAAACCACGTTTAGTATTCGACGCGGCTGCAAAAATCAAAATATATCCCTAATATTCTCACTTCTTTCCGGCCCAGATCTTACTGCGTCCCTGTTCGGAGTACTAGTCCGCTTCAGGGAACACAAATAGGCTGTTCAGGAGATATCAAGAAATGTATCACCAGGTAAAGGTGAGACGGGAAGATCAAGACGCTCAAAGATTTCTATTTCGAGAATCGCCTTCTGACGTTCCTCAAGTTTACGTTATGCAAGTGATGACATTTGGGGCAACTTGTTCACCAACTTGTGCTCAGTTTGTGAAGAACGAGAACGCACTGCGTTACAAAAATATTTATCCCCAGGCAGTAAAAGCGATTATTGAAAATCACTACGTAGATGACTACCTAGATAGTTATCCAGATATTGATACAGCCGTGAATACTATCTCGGAGGTGTGTAAAATACATGATGATGCTAAATTCTTTATGAGAAACTTCTTTTCCAACTCAAAAGAAGTAGAGAAAAGCATTCCAACCAACAGGTTATCTGAGAATGTACTTGGCATAGAGGAGAAAAATCAAAACTTCGATAAAGTGTTGGGATTGATTTGGACAAAGAGTCTGACGTCTTTGCCTACAAGTTTAAAAGGGCAGATATTAAAAAATTAACGAAACGTCAGATGTTCTCATATATAATGAAAATCTACGATCCTCTAGGTCATCTTGCCAACATTACTGTTGAAGGTAAAATTTTGATGCAAGATCTTTGGAAAACTAAACTAGACTGGGATGACGAAATCACACAGTCCATAAAGGAAAAATGGAAAACTGGATAAACCGAATCGAAAACTCGATCAACATATCTATACCTAGATGTTTTTCGATTGGAAATAACGTAAAGATCAGGGAGCTCCATACTTTCGTAGACGCGTCAGAAAAAGCCTTTGCCGCGGTTACGTATCTTAGGACAGTCCACGACTTAGGCATCGACATAGTATCGTGGCCGCAAAATCAAGAGTCGCTCCTACCAAACCACTGTCGATCCCTAGGCTTGAATTGCAAGGGCAGTGCTAGGCACTCGCCTAAACGAATCAATCAAGAGGGAATTGCGGTTAAAGGTTCAAACAGAATTCTTTTGGACCGATTCAAAAACAGTTCTAGCTTGGCTTAACTCAGAGCCTAGAACATATAATCAGTTCGTAGCCCTGAGAATCGGAGAAATTTTTGGAGTTCAACTCTCCGAAGCAGTGGAACTGGGTAGCATCTGCAGAAAACCCTGCTGACGAAGCTACAAAACTTGTAAGAAAAAGTCAATATGGTTAAATGGTCCCGACTTTCTCAAAAATTTAGAAATAAAAACACTAACACCACATTCCGGACACATTTGAAGACCGGAAAAGGGTAAACACTTCGAGAACAGTGGAAAGAATAGATTATGACGCCATTTCCGTCGAATGGTGTTCCAACTGGCACCGTCTAAAACGATCGGTAGCGTACGCACTAAAGTACTTGGATTGGTTAAAAAGTAAGGCTAAATCCCTGTCATTTTCGACAGCAATCGATAAAGCTACCCTTGACTTAGCTGAGCGCCACTTAATAAAAAAGGCTCAATGGGAAAGCTTTCAAACGGAGATGATACAACTCTCATTGAAGAACCCGATTAATGGCAGCAGTAAAGTTAGGTGCCTGTGCCCTATGTTGGACCAAGATGGGATCATGCGTTCTAGAGGAAGACTTGAACACGTTAAATTCTTCTTCAATTTAACGCACGTAGCCCTATTGTCCTACCAAAAGGGCATCACATTACAAACCTTATCCTACAACATTATCATGAGAGGTACTACCACCAGAAGAGCGAATCAGTGATGGTTGCAGTTCGTCAAAAATTCTGGTGATAGATCTCAGAAGCAGTCTTAAGCACGTAATAAAAATGTCAATACTGCAAAAACGCACGAGCTAAACCAATCCACCAATAATGGCACCACTGCCAACATGTAGAACAGCAGTGTTTAAAAAACCATTTACGCATTGTGGAGTAGATTACTTCGGCCCCCTATTCGTTACGATAGGCAGACGGTCAGAAAAAAGGTGGGTGTTATATTTACGTGTTTAACCACAAAGCAATCCATATAGAAATAGCCATTGATCTAACGGCAAGCACCTTTATTGTTTGCTTAAAAAATTTGCAATACAGAAGAGGAAAGGTATCTTTCCTATACAGCGATAATGGGACCAACTTTGTCGGAGCCGACAATGAGATGAACAAATAAGATATCGATGTGCCTCAGAAGGCATAGAATGGATCTTTAACCCCCAGGCGCCCCTCATTTTGGAGGTGCGTGGGAGCGAATGGTTGGAGAAATCAAGAGTCTGCTTCCCATGGCTGAGAGTTATAAAGAACACGTTCTCAGATCAATACTAACTGAGATAGAGTTCCTAACAAATAATCGACCATTGACTCACTTAACACTAGAACGAGAAGATGACGAGCCCCTAACTCCAGCTCATTTCTTGCTAGGTTGTTCCGGCGAGGCAGAGCCGAATATCTCAGATATCACCAAAACAGAATTGGTACGGTCCGATTGGAAAAGGGCCCAGGCAATCACACAACAATATTGGCGACGGTGGATAGCTGAGTATCTCCAAAGCTTTCTAAACGAGAAGTGGACTCAACCGGCCAAACCATTACAAATAGGCGATATTGTCACGTTTCCCGATGAACAAAGGAAAGGAAAATGGTTTAAAGGCCGAATCTGCGAGCTGGTAACTGGCGTAGACGGACAGACTCGTTCAGCACGAATCAAAGTAGGTAATAATTTAGTTAACAGGCCAACTGTAAAACTAGCAGTACTCGAGGTAAAACGAGATCAAACATTTTCAAATTGGGGAAAAAGGAAGAAACAAATCTTAACGTTATAAAAGCTAAAGCAGAAGAACTAGCAAGTCAAATACCAAAAAGGAAAAAGCTCAAATTAGGCCCGTATCATGGAGCTCATCCTTAAAATAACAATATACATAGCCGCACTGTTTAGAGTCGAATGCTTATCGATCGTACCTATCCCTGAACCAGGAATATATTTTGATCATATTGGGACACTCCTATTAAAAAAAGGAGCATGGGAAACGACATTCCATACGGGGACACGTCCGAAAATGATACGGATACGTTACAAACGTGAAAAAACACTTAACCATAGTATTGAACTCCGTTAATAGTACGGACTCTGAACTCTCGGATCTAAAAGTTACACTTCAGCACGAATGCAACCATGCAATTCAACTAATCCAAGGAATAAGTCACAAAGGACAAAACGCTCCCGGGGAATATTTGGTATACTAAAAGATTTCATGTTCGGGGGAGACGACATAGACGAGCAATTAGCAGCCTTCAGAGCAGCAGAGGATACAAAAATTACACATGTGTCCGAACGTTTGACCCAAACAAATAAAAACACAATGAGTTAACAGAAAATTTACGTCACCGAATAGACAAACTCTATGATGGTATAGATGTTCTCAGCAAGGAATTTAAGCATAACAAAATGAAGTTCTAACAAAGTATATACAAGAAACGATCATGCTTACAACCGCTCTAGTACAAGACATGATAAATGTATCACGAAATAGATTCAACCAAATTATATTAGAGGACGAAGAGATGTTAAAACAAACTATACGAAGAAAGATGGCAAGTCATTATAACGTTTTAGAATACTCGGAATAACCAATAGGAGAATAGAAGAGGGTGAAATAGTCTTTTCTATCAAAAACATAATTGTATCGATAAAAATTACGAGATATTTAAAGTCATAGCCATTCCAAACTTTGCCAATCATACGATTTTAGACATACATGAAAAAATAATAGCCATCAACGAAACTAGTTACTTATACCCGAAGGAAATTTTTAAACTGAACGAATCGCACTACATATCTTCTGAGAAAATATACAACGAGAACCAGACTGCATAGCATCAGCATTACTACACACAGAAAGTGGTACCAGATGTAGTTCAAAGGAAATAGGGCCAGAAGTCACTGAATTTATACAACTTACAAATCCAAACAGTATTCTGTTCTTCTCTACCAACCCTGATAAGATATTACTAAAATGTAACAAAACACTCACTACCCCAAGCTGCTCAATCGGAATCATAACCTTGTCACTAGACTGTAGCATTTTGACGAGCAAGTTCGAAATACAACCGACGATGCTAATAAAATCTGAGCAAGTCAGAGCATATTTTAAACCCATGTTAAATTTAAGCATATCAAAGAAGATAAGTCTAACGAAGTAGAATCGGTAACTAGTAACTATGTACTTTTCTCAATAACCATACTAAGTGTTTCTATTACGGTCATCTTGGTTTCCGCGATGTTAATCAAGAAATATCTAAAACAAAATATTGGTCCTCCTCCATGCAGGCCACCCACTTTAAACCTAGAATTGTAACTCCCCTACGAGGACTTACGGGGGGAGGGATGTCGCTGACGACAATTTAGGCTTAAAAAACAAAGCGTTGCTAGGTCAATAAATGCTGACTAGCTACGTTATGCAACGCGCCAGCGATGCGCGCTGGTTTAACGATTAAATGGAAAATAGGCTAAGAAGAATAGACTAAGAAAAATATGCTGATCGACGACGGTCAGCATTTTTAGAGTATAAATCAATTGAATAAACTAATGAAGCGATTATTTGCCAAGAACCAGTTGGTGCGTTATTATTGTGCTTAAGTCGGCGTGTACTGTGCCTGTCTTAAGCTGCTGCTCCGAAAGACACTTTCGTGTGCGCGACACATTGCCTGAAGCCGTTTACAGCATATACCAACTAACCGACTATCCCACTATCAATTGATACGAAGTTATCTCAAAACTTCTGGCTTAGATGGACCAAGGAGTATTTAACATCATTGCATAACCAACGTAACATCAGCCGAAACAACATAAACTTCCATAGGCGACTTGGTAATCATGAAAGACGATCAACTACCTCCATTGAAGTGGCCTTTGTCACGCATTGTATCATTGCATTTAGGACTGATGCTGTGGCACGAGTAGCTACCCTTCGGACCGCTTCTGGAATCATGAAAAGACCAGTCTCAAGATATGTGCCTTAGAGTGCCAGACCGAGGAATAATTTTTGGGAATTGTTCCCAAAAGGTGGCCGGTATGTTCGTTCCCGATTGTAGCACATCACTACTATTGTTCCGATTGTGGCCCATCACTACCTTCGCGGATCGCTACAAATTGTTCGACGGGTCATCGATCGTTTCGTCATCACGCACACCATTAAAAATATGCATTATAAATAAAGCGGCAAAGCCAATTCGACTCTCTCTTTGTCATTCAAATCCTCAGCAAGCAACACGCTTCGCGCATCTCAACAGCAACTCCTTGGCAAACACAAGTGGCACAGAACTCCAAGCAAAACCACCCAGCTGGTACCACAAAAAAGCACACAATCGGCTCTTTTCAGAGCCACCGATTCTTTATTAAGAACATCTGTAAAAAATACAAAACACAACGTAGGGTTCCGTACCAAACAATCGTTGTTACGGCCGTGTTTCATCCAAATGGAGCCATCTTGCACTATTTCAATGGCCTTGAAATTTGATGTTGAGTTTTGTTGCTATCTATTATCGTTGTCACGGCCATGTTTCATCCAAATGAAGCACCTCGTACTATTTCAATGGCCTTGAAATTTGATGTTGAGTTTTGTTGCCATCTATTATCGTTGTTACGCGGCCATATTTCATCCAATGAAGCCATCTTGCACTATTTCAATGGCCTTGAAATTTGATGTTGAGTTTTGTTGCCATTTATTATCGTTGTTACGGCCATGTTTCATCCAAAAGAAGCCAACTGTACTATTTCAATGGCCGTGAAATTTGATGTTGAGTTTTGTTGCCATCTATTATCGTTGTTACGGCCATGTTTTCATCCAAATGAAGCCATCTTGCACTATTTGAATGGCCTTGAAATTTGATGTTGAGTTTTGTTGCCATCTATTATCGTTGTTACGGCCATGTTTCATCCAAATGAAGCCATCTTGCACTATTTCAATGGCCTTGAAATTTGATGTTGAGTTTTGTTGCCATCTATGATCGTTGTTACGGCCATGTTTCATCCAAATGAAGCCATCTTGCACTATTTCAATGGCCTTGAAATTTGATGTTGAGTTTTGTTGCCATCTATTATCGTTGTTACGGCCATGTTTCATCCAAATGAAGCCATCTTGCCCTATTTCAATGGGCGTGAAATTTGATGTTTGAGTTTTGTTGCCATCTATTATCGTTGTTACGGCCACGGCCATGTTTCATCCAAATGAAGCCATATTGCACTATTTCAATGGCCTTGAAATTTGATGTTGAGTTTTGTTGCCATCTATTATCGTTGTTACGGCCATGTTTCATCCAAATGAAGCCATCTTGCACTATTTCAATGGCCGTGAAATTTGATGTTGAGTTTTGTTGCCATCTATTATCGTTGTTACGGCCATGTTTCATCCAAATGAAGCCATCTTGCACTATTTCAACGGCCTTGAAATTTGATGTTGAGTTTTGTTGCCATCTATTTTGTTGTTACGGGCCATGTTTCATACAAATGAAGCCATCTTGCCCTGTTTCAATGGCCTTGAAATTAGATGTTGAGTTTTGTTGCCATCTATTATCGTTGTTACGGCCATATTTCATCCAAATGAAGCCATATTGCACTATTTCAATGGCCGTTAAATTTGATGTTGAGTTTTGTTGCCATCTATTATCGTTGTTACGGCCATGTTTCATCCAAATGAAGCCATCTTGCACTATTTCAATGGCCTTGAAATTTGATGTTGAGTTTTGTTGCCATCTATTATCGTTGTTACGGCCCCATATTTCATCCAAATGAAGCCATCTTGCACTATTTCAATGGCCTTGAAATTTGATGTTGAGTTTTGTTGCCATTTATTATCGATGTTACGGCCATGTTTCATCCAAATGAAGCCATCTTGCACTATTTAAATGGCCGTGAAATTTGATGTTGAGTTTTGTTGCCATCTATTATCGTTGTTACGACCATGTTTCATCCATATGAAGCCATCTTGCCCTATATCAATGGGCGTGAAATTTGATGTTGAGTTTTGTTGCCATCTATTATCGTTGTTACGGCCGTGTTTCATCCAAATGGAGCCATCTTGCACTATTTCAATGGCCTTGAAATTTGATGTTGAGTTTTGTTGCTATCTATTGTCGTTGTAACGGCCATGTTTCATCCAAATGAAGCCACCTCGTCCTATTTCAATGGCCTTGAAATTTGATGTTGAGTTTTGTTGCCATCTATTATCGTTGTTACGGTCATGTTTCATCCAAATGAAGCCATCTTGCACTATTTCAATGGCCTTGAAATTTGATGTTGAGTTTTGTTGCCATCTATTATCGTTGTAACGGCCATGTTTCATCCAAATGAAGCCATCTTGCACTATTTCAATGGCCTTGAAATTTGATGTTGAGTTTTGTTGCCATCAATTATCGTTGTTACGGCCATGTTTCATCCAAATGAAGCCATCTTGCGCTATTTCAATGGCCTTGAAATTTGATGTTGAGTTTTGTTGCCATCTATTATCGTTGATATGGCCATGTGTCATCCAAATGAAGCCATCTTGCACTATTTCAATGGCCTTGAAATTTGATGTTGAGTTTTGTTGCCATCTATTATCAATGTTACGGCCATGTTTCATCCAAATGAAGCCATCTTGCCCTATTTCAATGGCCTTGAAATTTGATGTTGAGTTTTGTTGCCATCTATGATCGTTGTAACGGCCATGTTTCATCCAAATGAAGCCATCTTGCACTATTTCAATGGCCTTGAAATTTGATGTTGAGTTTTGTTGCCATCTATTATCGTTGTTACGGCCATGTTCATCCAAATGAAGCCATCTTGCACTATTTCAATGGCCGTGAAATTTGATGTTGAGTTTTGTTGCCATCTATGATCGTGTTACGACGGCCATGTTTCATCCAAATGAAGCCATCTTGCACTATTTCAATGGCCTTGAATTTGATGTTGAGTTTTGTTGCCATCTATTATCGTTGTGTTACGGCCATATTTCATCCAAATGAAGCCATCTTGCACTATTTCAATGGCCTTGAAATTTGATGTTGAGTTTTGTTGCCATCTATTATCGTTGTTACGGCCATGTTTCATCCAAATGAAGCCATCTTGCGCTATTTCAATGGCCTTGAAATTTGATGTTTGTTTTGTTTGCCATCTATTATCGTTGTTACGGGCCATATTTCATCCAAATGAAGCCATCTTGCACTATTTCAATGGCCTTGAAATTTGATGTTTACTTTTGTTGCCATCTATTATCGTTGTTACGGCCATGTTTCATCCAAATGAAGCCATCTTGCACTATTTCAATGGCCTTGAAATTTGATGTTGAGTTTTGTTGCCATCTATTATCGTTGTTACGGCCATGTTTCATCCAAATGAAGCCATCTTGCACTATTTCAATGGCCTTGAAATTTGATGTTGAGTTTTGTTGCCATCTATTATCGTTGTTACGGTCATGTTTCATCCAAATGAAGCCATCTTGCACTATTTCAATGGCCTTGAAATTTGATGTTGAGTTTTGTTGCCATCTATTATCGTTGTAACGGCCATGTTTCATCCAAATGAAGCCATCTTGCACTATTTCAATGGCCTTGAAATTTGATGTTGAGTTTTGTTGCCATCAATTATCGTTGTTACGGCCATGTCTCATCCAAATGAAGCCTTCTTGCGCTATTTCAATGGCCTTGAAATTTGATGTTGAGTTTTGTTGCCATCTATTATCGTTGTTATGGCCATGTTTCATCCAAATGAAGCCATCTTGCACTATTTCAATGGCCTTGAAATTTGATGTTGAGTTTTGTTGCCATCTATTATCAATGTTACGGCCATGTTTCATCCAAATGAAGCCATCTTGCACTATTGCAATGGCCTTGAAATTTGATGTTGAGTTTTGTTGCCATCTATGATCGTTGTAACGGCCATGTTCATCCAAATGAAGCCATCTTGCACTATTTCAATGGCCTTGAAATTTGATGTTGAGTTTTGTTGCCATCTATTATCGTTGTTACGGCCATGGTTCATCCAAAGAAGCCATCTTGCACTATTTCAATGGCCTTGAAATTATGTTGAGTTTTGTTGCCATCTATGATCGTTGTTACGGGCCATGTTTCATCCAAATGAAGCCTCTTGCACTATTTCAATGGCCTTGAAATTTGATGTTGAGTTTTGTTGCCATCTATTATCGTTGTTACGGCCATATTTGTTTCATCCAAATGAAGCCATCTTGCACTATTTCAATGGCCTTGAAATTTGATGTTGAGTTTTGTTGCCATCTATTATCGTGTTACGGCCATGTTTCATCCAAATGAAGCCATCTTGCGCTATTTCAATGGCCTTGAAATTTGATGTTGAGTTTTGTTTCCATCTATTATCGTTGTTACGGCCATATTTCATCCAATGAAGCCATCTTGCACTATTTCAATGGCCTTGAAATTTGATGGTGAGTTTTGTTGCCATCTATTATCGTTGTTACGGCCATGTTTCATCCAAATGAAGCCATCTTGCACTATTTCAATGGCCTTGAAATTTGATGTTGAGTTTTGTTGCCATCTATTATCGTTGTTACGGCCATGTTTTTCATCCAAATGAAGCCATCTTGCACTATTTCAATGGCCTTGAAATTTGATGTTGAGTTTTGTTGCCATCTATTATCGTTGTTACGGCCATGTTTCATCCAAATGAAGCCATCTTGCACTATTTCAATGGCCTTGAAATTTGATGTTGAGTTTTGTTGCCATCTATTATCGTTGTTACGGCCATGTTTTCATCCAAATGAAGCCATCTTGCCCTATTTCAATGGCCTTGAATTTGATGTTGAGTTTTGTTGCCATCTATTATCGTTGTTACGGCCATGTTTCATCCAAATGAAGCCATCTTGCACTATTTTCATGGCCTTGAAATTTGATGTTGAGTTTTGTTGCCATCTATTATCGTTGTTACGGCCATGTTTCATCCCAATGAAGCCATCTTGCACTATTTCAATGGCCTTGAAATTTGATGTTGAGTTTTGTTGCCATCTATTATCGTTGCTACGGCCATGTTTCATCCAAATGAAGTCACCTCGTCCTATTTCAATGGCCTTGAAATTTGATGTTGAGTTTTGTTGCCATCTATTATCGTTGTTACGTACGGGCCATGTTTCATCCAAATGAAGCCATCTTGCACTATTTCAATGGCCTTGAAATTTGATGTTGAGTTTTGTTGCTATCTATTGTCGTTGTAACGGCCATATTTCATCCAAATGAAGCCATCTTGCACTATTTCAATGGCCGTAAAATTTGATGTTGAGTTTTGTTGCCATCTATTATCGTTTTTACGGCCATGTTTCATCCAAATGAAGCCATCTTGCCCTATTTCAATGGCCTTGAAATTTGATGTTGAGTTTTGTTGCCATCTATTATCGTTGTTACGGCCATGTTTCATACAAATGGAGCCATCTTGCCCTATTTCAATAGCCGTGAAATTCGATGTTGAGTTTTATTGCCATCTATTATCGTTGTTACGGCCATGTTTCATCCAATGAAGCCATCTTGCACTATTTCAATGGCGCTTGAAATTTGATGTTGAGTTTTGTTGCCATCTATGATCGTTGTTACGGCCATGTTTCATCCAAATGAAACCATCTTGCCCTATTTCAATGGCCTTGAAATTTGATGTTGATTTTTGTTGCCATCTATGATCGTTTTGTTACGGCCATGTTTCATCCAAATGAAGCCATCTGCACTATTTCAATGGCCTTGAAATTTGATGTTGAGTTTTGTTGCCATCTATTATCGTTGTTACGGCCATGTTTCATCCAAATGAAGCCATCTTGCACTATTTCAATGGCCTTGAAATTTGATGTTGAGTTTTGTTGCCATCTATGATCGTTGTTACGGCCATGTTTCATCCAAATGAAGCCATCTTGCACTATTTCAAATGCCGTAAAATTTGATGTTGAGTTTTGTTGCCATCTATTATCGTTGTTAGACGGCCATGTTTCATCCAAATGAAGCCATCTTGCCCTATTTCAATGGCCTTGAAATTTGATGTTGAGTTTTGTTGCTATCTATTATCGTTGTTACGGCCATGTTTCATACAATGGAGCCATCTTGCCCTATTTCAATAGCCGTGAAATTCGATGTTGAGTTTTATTGCCATCTATTATCGTTGTTACGGCCATGTTTCATCCAAATGAAGCCATCTTGCACTATTTCAATGGCCTTGAAATTTGATGTTGAGTTTTGTTGCCATCTATTATCGTTGTTACGCGGCCATGTTTCATCCAAATGAAACCATCTTGCCCTATTTCAATGGCCTTGAAATTTGATGTTGAGTTTTGTTGCCATCTATTATCGTTGTTACGGCCATGTTTCATCCAAATGAAGCCATCTTGCACTATTTCAATAGCCTTGAAATTTGATGTTGAGTTTTGTTGCCCTCTATTATCGTTGTTACGGCCATGTTTCATCCAAATGAAGCCATCTTGCCCTATTTCAATGGCTTGAAATTTGATGTTCAGTTTTGTTGCCATCTATGATCGTTGTTACGGCCATGTTTCATCCAAATGAAGCCATCTTGCACTATTTCAATGGCCTTGAAATTTGATGTTGAGTTTTTGTTGCCATCTATTATCGTTGTTACGGCCATGTTTCATCCAAATGAAGCCACTTGCACTATTTCAATGGCCTTGAAATTTGATGTTGAGTTTTTGTTGCCATCTATGATCGTTGTTACGGCCATGTTTCATCCAAATGAAGCCATCTTGCACTATTTCAATAGCCTTGAAATTTGATGTTGAGTTTTGCTGCCATCTTTTATCGTTGTTACGGCCATATTTCATCCAAATAAAGCCATCTTGCCCTATTTCAATGGCCTAGAAATTTGATGTTGAGTTTTGTTGCCATCTATTATCGTTGTTACGGCCATGTTTCATCCAAATGAAGCCATCTTGCACTATTTCAATGGCCTTGAAATTTGATGTGGAGTTTTGTTGCCATTTATTATGTTGTTACGGCCATGTTTCCTACAAATTAAGCCATCTTGCCCTGTTTCAATGGGCGTGAAATTTGATGTTTAGTTTAATTGCCATCTATTATCGTTGTTACGGCCATGTTTCATCCAAATGAAGCCATCTTGCACTATTTCAATGGCCTTGAAATTTGATGTTGAGCATTGTTGCCACTATATCGTTGTACGGCCATATTTCATCCAAAAAAGCCATCTTGCACTATTTCAATGGCCTTGAAATTTGATGTTGATTTTGTTGCCATCTATTATCGTTGTTACGGCCATGTTTCATCCAAATGAAGCCATCTTGCACTATTTCAATGGCCTTGAAATTTGATGTTGAGTTTTGTTGCCATTTATTATTGTTGTTACGGCCATGTTTCCTACAAATGAAGCCATCTTGCCCTGTTTCAATGGGCGTGAAATTTGATGTTGAGTTTTGTTGCCATCTATGATCGTTGTTACGGCCATGTTTCATCCAAATGAAGCCATCTTGCACTATTTCAATAGCCTTGAAATTTGATGTGAGTTTGCTGCTGCCATCTAATGATCGTTTTTTACGGCCATATTTCATCCAAATAAAGCCTCTTGCACTATTTCAATGGCCTTGAAATTTGATGTTGAGTTTTGTTGCCATTTATTATGTGTGGTACGGCCATGTTTTCATCCAAATGAAGCCATCTTGCACTATTTCAATGGCCGTGAAATTTGATGATGAGTTTTTGTTGCCATCTATTATCGTTGTTACGCGCCATGTTTCATCCAATGAAGCCATCTTGCACTATTTCAATGGCCGTTAATTTGATGTTGAGTTTGTTGCCATCTATGATCGTTGTTACGTTACGGCCGTGGTGTTCATCCAAATGAAGCCATCCTGCACTATTTCAATGGCCTGAAATTTGATGTTGAGTTTTGTTGCCCATCTATTATCGTTGTTACGCCATGGTTTCTCCAAATAAAGCCATCTTGCACTATTGAATGGCCTTGAAATTTGATGTTGAGTTTTGTTGCCATTTATTATCGTTGTTACGCCTGTTTCATCCAAATGAAGCCATCTTGCACTATTCAATGGCCTTGAATTTGATGTTGAGTTTTGTTGCCATCTATGATCGTTGTTACGGCCATGTCTCATCCAAATGAAGCCATCTTGCACTATTTCAATGGCCTTGAAATTTGATGTTGAGTTTTGTTGCCATCTATGATCGTTGTTACGGCCATGTTTCATCCAAATGAAGCCATCTGCACTATTTCAATGGCCTTGAAATTTGATGTTGAGTTTTGTTGCCATCTATTATCGTTTTACGG
>NW_024428677.1:0-20000 GCF_017562075.2 Anopheles merus | reverse complement strand
TTATTTTATATTTTTGCCTGTTCAAGCTAATGAACGTCTTCAAATTATATGATATTTAAATATTGTAAGAAAGAATTTTATGTTTATGATAATGTTTATAGTTTGTGTTTTTGAAATGTTAGATAAGATCTAAGACAATATGTTTGGTAGATTTTTTTTAGCAACTTCGTAGTTTATAAAATAACAATGAACACATGGTAGCATAGATATTTATATAGATTTTAAAATAAAGATTTAAAGTATCGATTAGTTTAAATATAGACGCTTAAAAATAATGATTGTCTTCTTATATTACAATTAAACATAAAATGTTTCAGTTTTTACTGGAATTTTTAGCTCATGCATATAAACAAATTTCAACATGTGTAATTAAAACTCGATATTTTTTATTTTATTATTTATCTTAGTATGAATCTGTTTTTTTTATATAGAAAAATTAATGATTCCAAAATGGGTAAACGTTTATTACATTTCTCTTAACTTTACAACCAATTTATTTGGTGTTATAATTGTTAATATCAATTAAAATGCAATAAAACATACTAATATAAATAAATACTACAAATATGAAAAATATAAAAATAAAATAAAAACTAGGATAAAAATATACCGGTATAAAAATACTGAAAATATATTGGACTTTTGTATGCGTCGTGTTTATACATTCGTAACATGGACAATTTTCCAATATTGTATGCATACACAATATATGTCCATCAAGAAAAGATTCAAATAATACAAACTTTTCTAAACATTCGATACTACGTTGATTACATATTTTTATCCCAATAAATATGTTTCTGATATGTTGTGGAAACAACGTAAACTGTTAAAGTATAAATAATTTAAGGCTAGACTATGTTTGAACAGGATTAACATTCTGCTGCACTCATTTCGCGTGCATGAAAAAAAGGTTTTGAGTGCAATTTTGAGTTATAAGTGATTTTGCTAGGTGATAAAATGAAGTACACATAAAAAATGAAAGAATTCGATGAATATATAGAGTGCTTCCATTGTATAGTCAGTTTGAAGATTTATTTAGAACTGGATAAAGAAACAAATGTTGCTTATGTAACTCGAACTTGTATATTGTGGTACATTTACTATCAAGCTGGAACTTTAACAAATAAAAACATATGGTGCGACCCCTCATTACGAGTACACTTTATAACGAGCTTTGTTGATAACAAGTAAATCAAAATGCTTAACAAATCTCTCTAAACAAAATAAATCTCGCATAAAAAGCATTGTGATCACTTGTTTGATGCCGATGTGAATTCACATATGCTTGGTAAATATTTGTTATTTGTTATTTTTAGAAATCAGAGCAAAGGTCTCCAAACTACGGCCCGTGGGCCGCATGTGGCTCTTAATAGCATTTAATAAGTTTATTATTTTGACTATTGTAATCGTTACATGTATTGCTTTTTAAAGACGAAAATCAAGCTTCAAGAAAATGGTGTGTAGTGTTTTTTTGATTCAGATTAAATAATCTTATTAATTATTTAAAAAATTTGGTAAAATTAAAGCTCAGTCCCTATGTTACATTAGATAAGTGTTACATGCATAAACATTTTACGTAGCAACATGTTTAAGGCCGGGGCACATTGTCCGTGCTTGCTAGTGTAATTTCGATATTCCCTAGTACGTCTGGCGACGCCCTGCGCAAGCTAAATGTTGGTATAATGTATGTGTCAAAATATCATACTTGGATGAAAAACACAGGTGGATTAAAAATATCAGGTGGTGCATAAGGGCCTTGGGGGGTCGCCACAGTTGAGGGACTTTACGTCATTTTAAAACCGTTAGCTAATGGTTCCGCACACAGCATAGCAAATAGAAAAGATTTATTTGAGTGCATTTTGTGTGTCTATTGATTTTATCTAAAAAATGAGGTATAAAAAAAGATTTGATGATTTTTTTATGTACGAAATGTAAAATCATGTGAGTAAGACTTATAATCCACGTAAATTGTCCATGCGGCTCGTAGATAATGTGGAATTAATGTGAAAATTGAAAAAAAATATGATTTCTTAGTGTTTATCCTCAAAAATGTCGAAAATACAATGATTGAAAACACCTTACGTCAAATGACGAATTGTCAAAATGCTCTAGATTTCACCACCTGATATTTTTAAATCTACCTTGTATCTCATCAACTTGTTTTCTGAAGCGTTTGGCAGCTGTCAGTTGTTATGTGCGCTTCGTGTTATGCTGTGTGGAGTCCTGCAGATAGATTCTTCATTAACGTCTTTTATTTTTAATTACGACCAATGGATTACAGGTGTCCACCGTAATACGACTGTATGGGACCGAATAAATGTCCCAAAGCAAGAGTTAAGTCGAAAAAGTCGTATGTCAAATATCTATGAATATAAGTTATAACTGAAATTGAAAAGTTGTATATGATATAGTGAATTTTATTTAAAGTAATGTTCGACAATGTAATAATTATATTCCAAAAGCGGTACACAATATAGATATTCAAGATGGGGTAGTAGTGGAATCTTTGGAAATGTGCGTATAACGGTTAGCAGCACAGAAATAAAAAAAAAACATCAATTTCTTGTCAATGAACTTTTGATTGTCAAAATCAAATTCGTCGTATCTGCGAATCGTCGTAACTCGAGGGGGTCGTAAATCGGGGCATGCCTGTATTGACCAGGAGCAATTAATTTTAGCAGGAAATACCAGATTGTTTTTAGAGGTAATCGGTAGGAAATCTAAAGTAAATTCGGTAATTTTCGGTAAAAACTAATTCTTCGTCACTCATTAAATTCATTGAATTCAATTTTATGAATAAACAGTCATACTCAGAAAATTCTTTGATTTTCGGATAGAAAAATTGAATTTAAGTGGTGTGCTAAATTTTGAACAGATATTCGATCGAAAATCGATAGAACTACAGTGGAGCGCCGGTTATCCGTGCTCTTCGGGACTCCCCCCTGTGCAAAGCGACGGAAAAAATCATTCCCTTTCGCGCATTTCTCATGCCTTCTTTTCCCTCCTACGGCAAATTGTCGAGCAGCGTTTCGAGCTACCCGTCCCTGACTCTGCCTCATACCCCTCGCCTGAGCGCGCTGTCGAAAGTTTGGATGTGTTGGTGCGTCAGACGGCCAATCGCTGTAAGGGCGCTGTCGTCCGTGCTTTTTCCCTCCCTAGCGCTATCTCTTTCACGCTTATGGTCAATGCTGATGAGCTGCTGTGGCGCTTAAAAAACCGTTAACAAACATTGCGGCGATGAAGTTGCATTTTCTCAAATCAAACCAAAAAAGCGCAATGAGTTCTATTGCTGCCACGTAAAAATGACTAGGCATCGCTAGCTTACGCTGGAGGGTTTGCTGTGCATCGCGCAGAACCCTAATTGCATTAACACATTCAGCCCGGCGCTGATTTTCATCAACTTTCATTCCGCCGGCATCTAGAACGCAAGTTGATTGTGAAATCATATACTGGAAAGTCCAGCAGTCCCTGGGGTCTGCCATCGAACTGAACGTGTTAAGCAGTAAGCATAACTTTGTTACTAAGCTTTTGCTTTTCTATGGTGTAGATTACACAAATAGGTGAGTGTCTGCGCAAGGGTGTAAGTGTGCGTGTGTGTGCAAACACTTGCCAGTGTGTTTTCTTCCGGAATGTTATGATCCATCGGTCAAAAAAGGGAAGGTGTTCATAACAGTGGTGGATTAGGAGAATCGGGGTCTGGCCCAGACAATGATATCATGGATGACCGTGAGGAGGGGGTACTGGCACACAGCTGTTGGGAGATTGAACATTATACTTAAATTGACGGCGGGCGCGGGCTTCGACCATGGGACCCCTACGCATTGGTCACAGGCCCTACAATTATTTCCGGCATGAGGGGGGGAGGGGGGGGGGGCAAATGACTCTCCAGCCACTTGGCCACAACGACCATTTTTCCGGGGTCCTTGTCGCTAATACTCTGTCCACTTGTACGGTGTTGACGGTGTTTTTTATTGTGAAAGTGCATCCTTCCCCTGCCTGCAGCGTATGCATCGGGAAGGAGACAGTGTGGCAGTATGCAAGTTGCCTGCTGGATATGAGCGGTCCCGCGGCACCGCCTCATTCCGCACATCTTAACAGCATGCCCGTCATGGGTTCTAACCGCATATGAACCGTCTGTCGTAGCAAGCAAAGTGGGTAGAAAGGAGTGTCGTCATACAGAACAATTGGCCATCAAGGCTTTCGAAAAAAGCACAAAACCAGGATCGACGGCAGTTGTCAAATGCGACGAATGTTGCTGGTATACGGGTCTGATTTAAATTGTTTTCGTTTACAAAATTTGTATAGCTCTTAAAACTTGTATTTTGCATCTAATGTTCATAAATCGGCATTTTCAACGTGATATTGCGGCTGCTGCTTGTATACAAATATCGACGGCTGTTGTCAAACTGAGTCTCAAAATGGCAACATGCTAAACGCTAGGAAGACACCTCCTCTATATTCCACCTTGGTAGCAAGGGCTGACTATCCGGCTACGTGGTACTCTAGTCCTGAAAAGGCTGGCATGATCGCGTAGGCTATTATGCCAATAATAATAATAACAAGAAGAACTAAGCATAACAGTCCACACCCGGGGAAGAGTTTGTCTTGACTTTGTTGCTGCCGGGTTACCGCTACGGCGCGACAAATCAAAAAAATGAAATCGACCAAAACATGAACCTACCGATCCAAACCCATTCCATGGCATTCGCTCGGCGTCATGATACCGACTCCAAGCCAACAAGCCGCTAGATTCTAGACGGACAGGTGCAGCAGGATACGCGCACCGTAATAAACAAATCCAGAATCCTCTTTTGTATGGACTCAATTCAAAATGTTGTTTCCACTTGCATCCGCGAGCAGATTTGGAAAGAAATGAGCAATATATTACAGGCACATTTGCTTCGATCGTTTGTTTTTTTAATACCCCCACAAAGAAGAACCGGTCGCAAAGATGGTGGTGCCTATTCAATGGTTGTACTGGTCTAGGTAGCGGTAATCGATCGGGCGGCGTACAGTGTGTTTTCTAAGAATGCATGGAGTGTGTAGACGCAGCCGGTAACAATGCACGCATCACGATCAAACAGTTTTGGGGTTCCCGCACGCACGCACTTACACACCCGCGCGCACGCGAGCACGCACCCACAAAAGCGCGCACGCAAGCACGCACCCCCCACGCGGCACGCACGAAGTAAAATAAAACCATCAATACACCGATAACACTTTAAATTCCAAAATGAACCAGCTTCTCTCGCATCGTCAAGGTCACACAAATAAATAAATGCTAACACCCACCAATTACAATACACAACCGCAATGTAGTACTACATATATACCAACGCATACACACAATCAGCTGGCGGCGAAAGGCACCCGTTGTGCAAAGCGACGGAAGGCGTTATGGCGTTCTGAGAATTTTATCATGCTTTCCTTTTCTCTCCAACGGCAAATTTGTCGAGCAGCTCGTCGAGCTGCCCGTCCCTGGCTCCGCCTCATTCCCCCGCCTGAGCGAGCTGCCGAAGGTTGGATGTGTTGGTGCGTCAGACGCCCAATCGCTGTCAGCCGTCGTCCGTGCTTTTTCCCTCCCTAGCGCCATCTCTTTCTCGCGTGTGGTCAATGCTCGCGAGCTGTTGTGGCGCCTAAAAATGCCGTTAACTAACATGCGGCGATGAAGTTACATTTTCACAAATCATACCAAAAATCGCAATGAGTTCAAACACTGCAATATAAAAATGACTATAGAATCGCTAGCACGCCCGCTGCGCAAATTCGAGCAGTTTCCAGCGCAGGAAATGTACCAAAATCTGCGCTAGCCAGCGCAGATTTTGGCTGGTCTCCCGCGCGGGACTTCAGCGATTCCTGCGCAGGCCTGCGCAGGTTTAGCGCCCTGTGTTGGCGAAATGGACGAAATATTTATGGCGGTGGAGCAAAAAAACGCCAAATATTGGCGCCCATTTTTTCGTCCGCTTCTTCTCCCTCCCTCACCCTGCTTTGCCTTACTTGCGCTTCTGCCCGTGCCTTCGCCGCCAGCTGATTGGCTGTTGTGGTGTATGCGTTGATTTCATATGTGCATTGCGGTTGTGTATTGTTGTTATTGGGGGTATTAGCATTTATTAATTTGTGTGTGGCCTTGACACGCTGTGGGAGAAGCTGGATTGGGATTTTAAGTGTTATCGGTGTATTGATGGTTTATTTTATTTCGTGCCGCTGCTGATGAGACCATTCGATGCCCGCGCCAATCGAGGGTGACGAAGCCTATTTAAAACAAGCGTAGGAGAACGTCTAACACCAATCTAATATTTTTTAATTTGAACATGTTTGATGCTTCAGCGACCGTCTAAGCATCGTGTAGCACAGTGTATAGTGGTTATAATTTTTTTTAATTTGCCGAAATCTGTCTCAAGTTTTTGGGTCTCGACACACACACACACGCACACAGCGCGGGGAAAGTGACCGTTCTTTCTATCATGTCGCGATCCCCCACCCCGTCCGGCACTAGGCATGAGGATGCGCTATATGATAGCTGATGTTAGCGGAAGGGGAGGGGGGTTTAGTGGGGGGTACGTGCTTGCGTTGGCGCTTTCGTAGGTGCGTTCTCGCGTGCGCACGTTCGTAGGTGCGTTATCGTGCGCGCTTTCGTGAGTGCGTGCTCGCGTGCGCGCTACGTGCATGTGTGTGTGTGTTGTGTGTGTGTGTGTGTGTGTGTTGGTGTGTGTTGTGTGTGTGTGTGTGTGTGTGTGTGTGTGTGTGTGTGTGTGTGTGTGTGTGTGTGTGTGTGTGTGTGTGTGTGTGTGTGTGGTGGGGTGTGTGTGTGTGTGTGTGTGTGTGTGTGGTGTGTGTGTGTGTGTGTGTGTGTGTGTGTGTGTGTGTGTATGTGTGTGAGAGAGAGTTTGCGCGCGCTGTTTGTGTGTTTGTGTGTGTGCGTGCGTTTGAAACTCAAAACTATTTGATTTGATGCGTACATTTTCATCCGCTGCGGCTACAAAGTCCATGCATTTTCGATCTCGTTACCTGAGAGACAACACACCATTGGCATTGGCATCTTTGCGATCGGCTTTGCTGTTGGGGGTATTAAAAGACACACGATCTAAGCAAACGTGCGTGTGATATATTGCACATTTATTTCTAATTCAGCTAGCGGACGCAACTGGAAACAAAACTTGAATTGAATGCATACAAAAGAGGATCTGGATTTGTTTATTACGGTGCGCGTATGGTGCTGCACCTGCCCGTCCAGAATCTGGCAGCTTGTTTGGTTTGGAGAAGTTATCATGACGCCGATTGACGGCATTGCCTTGGAATGGGTTCAGATTGGTAGGTTCATGTTTTAGTCGAGTGAATTCCGTGCATTTGTCGCGCCACAGCGGTAGACCCGGCAGCACCAAAGTCAAAAAAAAAAACCTTCCCCGAGTGTGGACTGCTATGCTAAGTTCTTCTTCTTCTTCTTATTATTATTATTATTTTATTATATTATTATTATATTATTATTATATTATTATTATTATTATTATTATTATTATTATTGGCGTAATAGTCTACGCGATCATGCCGGCCTTTTCAGGACTTGAGTACCACGTAGCCGGATAGTCAGCCCTTGCTACGGCGGACGGTTCATACGCGGTAGAACCCACCGCCCAGGAATGTTGGCGGTGCCGCGGTACCGCTCGTATCCTACGGGCAACTTGCATGCTGCCACACTGTCTCCTGCCGATGCATACGCTGCAGGCAGAGGGAAGGATGCACCTCCACAGTAATAAAACATCCCCATGAACCAGCGGTGGATCTAACGGTAGGCGGACTAGGCGGTCGCCGAAGATCTGTAGTCTGTAGTATGCCGTATTGTTACAAGTGGACAGAGTATTAGCGACAAGGGCCCCCGAAAAGATGGTTGTTGGGGCTCGGTGGCAAGAGCACCATTTGCCCCCCCCCCTCCCCAGCAACAATTTTAGGGCCTGTTATTGATGATCGTAGGGGTCCCATGCCCCCTCATTCCCCGCCGTCTATTTAAGTATAATGTTCAATCCCAACAGCTGTGTACCAGTACCCCCTCCCTCAGTCATCAGTTACCATGTATAGGGGTCACAACTTGTCTTTCCACCTAGGACACCGATTCTCCTAATCCGCCACTGTTATGAACACCTTCTTTTCTTTGACCGATGGATCATAACATTCCAGAAGAAAACAAACTAGGCGAAAGTGTTGCACACACACGCACACTTACACCCATGCGCAGACGATTCAACTATTTGTGTAATCTACACCATAGGAAAGCAAAAGCTTAGTGTAACAAAGTTATGCTTAATGTTTAACACGTTAAGTTCGATGGCAGGCTCCAGGGACTGCCATGAACTTTCCAGTATACGGTTTCACAATCAACTTGCGTTCTAGATGCCGGGGGAACGGTAAGCTCATGAAAATCAGCGCCGGGCTGAATGTGTTAATGCGAATTAGGGTTCTGCGCGTTGCACAGCAAACCTCTATCGTGCGCTAGCGATTCCTTAGTCATTTTTACATTGCAGCAATTGTACTTATTGCGCTTTTTTGGTTTGGTTTGTGAAAATGCAACTTCATCGCCGCAATGTTTGTTAACGGCATTTTTAGGCGCCACAACAGCTCGCGAGCATTGACCACACGCGAGAAAGAGATAGCGCTAGGGAGGGAAAAAGCACGGACGACGGCTGACAGCGATTGGCCGTCTGACGTACCAACACATCCAAACTTTCGACAGCGCGCTCAGGCGAGGGGTATGAGACAGAGTCAGGGACGGGTAGCTCGAAACGCTGCTCGACAAATTTGCCGTAGGAGGGAAGGAAAAAGAAGGCATGAGAAAATGCGCGCGAAAGGGAATGATTTCTTCCGTCGCTTTGCACAGGGGGATAGTTTCGGCTGAAGTCTAGCGTATTTTTTGCGCGTTTTTACACAAAACGACGCAAAAAACTACGCAGAAAACTGCTCGAATTTGCGCAGCGGAAGGTGGTGTTTACATTTATCCCAAGGTGCATTAAAGAGATCTGGTGATGGAATCCAGAATCAAAGTGTATGTAGTTCAGTTGGTCTTATAGCATGTTTTTCATAACAAAATTGGAACATCACTTTTGACAGAACGGGTGAAAACTTTGCTCAAACAATTTTTCTGGAGACTTGACGAATCACAAACACTCTTAAAATCTTCATTCAGAAACAAAAGCGATAAAAATCAGCCTTCTAAATTCATACACCTTGGGATAAGCTCACCTGTATATTATACTCACTTAGATAGCTGCCTGAAAACTGCTATACGATGCAAACAGCTGACAGGCTGAAATTTCAGCCTACGAACTTAAAACGGAAAGGGCCCCATTAGTAGGCCTCGAAACCAATCTCAACACAACGGTTCGTAGCCGGAGATATTAGCAAGGAAAAATTGGCTGACACAAAGCACGTTTTTTCTCTGTTGAGGTTCATTCGAGAATCGATCCGATTCGATGTGTGCGCTCTTAATTTGGCTTGTGTTGTGTTATCACGCAAAAACTAAGAACTCGTGCTCGGCTAATTTTGGGACCCCAGTCAAAATGTGGGCTGGACGAAGTAATGGTGGAAAGGCAAGCTGTTGAAGGGTTGGGTCAGATTGGATGGGTCGATGGAAAAGAAATATCAATACGAATGATCACGTAAAAATTGAACCAATAAAGCGGTCGGCAGCGGTCGGCAAAGTCCGCGATTTTGTAAATATTTGCGCGATTTGAAAGATAGGAAACTCCTATTCATTAAAAAATAGCTGAGCATATTTCGTATGACATTTTATACGAAAGATGGTCGTTGGGGTTGGAGAACGAGCATTTGCACCCCCCCCTTCACATAACGGCTTAAATTTAAGGACCTGTAACCTGTCTCATGGACACCTCTACCCCCCCCCCCCCACCCGCCAGCATTCAATTCACGAATCAGAGGAATCTCATCATCTCATCATACACAAAATGTCCTTCGGACAATCTCTTCTGATGACAATAAGATGCACCCTGTTGCTTACTTTTCCAAACCACTTCAAAAGACGAGTCCAAGTTACACAGTTATGAGCTTGAAACTCTTTCCATCATTTACGCTCTAAGCGCTTCCACACTTATGTTCATGGCTCCCCATTAAGATAGTTACTGACTGCAACTCTCTGGTCGAGACCCTTAAGAACCGTAATGCTTCCGCTAAGATTGCCAGGTGGTCCTTGTTTCTGGAAAATTACGATTATACCATCTGTCATCGCTCAGGTACTTCTATGCCCCATGTCGACGCACTGAGTCGCACCGAACCTGTGGGTGTTATCGGTTTTTGACCTTGACTTTCAGCTTCAAGTAGCTCAGCGCGTGGACCCATCTATCGAAGCTCTTAAACATCGGTTAGAATCAGAAGAAGTTGACGTTGAGTTGATTCTTACTTCAAGATGGGCTTGTCTATCGCGACATACCTGATGGTCAACCTCAATTGTATGTCCTTTGGAAATGGTCGACAAACGTAATTAGACACACTCACGAGCAAATTGGCCACCTGGGCATAAACAAAACCTCAGCAAAATCAGTCAGCATTACTGGTTCCCCCACATGAAGCCCACTATTGACAAATTCATTAAGAACTGCCTCAAGTGCATTGTTTATTCTGCACCTCATCATACTAATGCCCGGAACATGTACAGCACCCCTGAAGAACCCTTACCCTTCGATACAATCCATATTGACCAATTAGGTCTGTTTCGATAGCTCTTATTTCAATGAGTTCTTTATTGCTACTAAAATTTCATAGGTTTCAATTTTGCTCTTAATGTCTCTACACAGCCGAAGTTCTTCTCTCCACAGCCGAAGCTCACCTCTCCACAGTTCATTCTCTATTCTAGAAATTCTCCAAATTCCCGTTAAACATTTTCAACCTGCTTCCCCAAGATTATGCGTAACATTCCGGCCACCAAAAAGTATGTTTTTAAATATTGTTTGTTACTGGCAAAATGGCAATCTTCGTAACAGGTCTCTGGACCTCCTTTCTATTCGCAAACCTCACAGTTACAACTCGTATAACGTTATCAGCTCCTGGATGAATTTGACTGATTCGTGCTAAAGGCCATTTACAAATTGGTACATTTTCCTCCTTGACTATCACTAACCTTCCCACTTCAATCTCACATGCAGAATTATTCCATTTTGTTCGCTTTTGCAAAGAATGCAAATACTCTTGATGCCATCTACGCCATATCATTTGTACATATCGCTGAACTTGTCTCCAATGATCTAACGATTAGACGGGATATCTGTTACATCGACCTGAGGTACGCACTGTAGATTGGTTCCCACGAGAAAATGTCCAGGGGTCAAAGCTTCCAGGTCATTTGGATCGTTGCGTGGCTGGGGGACAACCGATACTCTTTAACGACATTTCGCCCCGCCTACTATCACATACTTTCTCCTGAATAGTGTTATCATGATTTGAGCTCCTCCATGCATTAGCGTCTTGTGATAGTAGGTAGCAATTAGTATAGCAATGCGGTGTTTTCCTGGCACTAAAATTGGATTGTTTATGCTCTCATCTATGTCTGAATTACACAACCGACCTCCAACTCGAATAAGACCATCGTCCTTGCAGATTGGACTCAACAATTTCAACGGTGATGAATGACTAATAGGTCTCCCTGCTTCAGCGATTCGATTTCCTTAGCATAAATTCTCTTTGCACACAAGCGCATTACGATCTTCTCCGCTCGTTGTACCGATTCTATCTCATTAGTTTCTGTGTTGTGCGCATCGCCCTTTCGTTCATCAAAGAATTTGCAGACGTAGGATACTACTCGCTTCAATTCATCAAAAGTATCACTAGCCTCGCAAGCACGATTGATGAACGACTCCACATTTACCGTATAGTTAGTGCGCATGTAATGCGCTCTTCTTCAACGACCTTAACATCCTCGGCATTTGAAATTTTATAAGTGGCCAAGCAGTTTGGTCCATTTGCAGCCAATCTGGTCCACTCCACCAAAGATCATCTTTGATTATTTCGGTTGGAAATCTTCCTCTTGACACTGCGTCAGCGGGATTGTGTATACCAGGAACATGTCGCCATTCGATACTTGAGTTGTGCATTGAATTTGCGATACTCTGTTTGCCACAAAAGTTTTCCATCGATTGGGAGAGAGATTTCAACCAATATAAAACACAGAGTAGAATCGGTCCAGCAGTATGTTTGTACTCCATGTTGATCGATTTTCTCACTTTAGTTATCAGTTTGCTAAGCAAATGAGCAGCGCACAGTTCGAGTCTTGCTATGGTGTGTTCTTAGACAATGGTGCCACCCTTGATTTGGACCAAATAGCCGTGACGACATTGTCCCGGCTGAATCAATACTTCGAACATATACACATGCACCGTAGCCGCTTTCTGAAGCATCGCCGAACCATGAAGTTGAATGGTATCTGGATGAGCAATAGCAACCAGCCTCGGAACGCTGATCTCCTTTAGATGAACAAGTTTGTGTTTCAAATAGTTGCCATTCCTCACGCAGTTGGCGTGGAAGTTCCACGTCCCATCCATATGCTTGTCGTCTTGATCTCTTAGCGTCCACAAATGCTGCATAATTGTTTCGCTTTAGCCTTTACTGTATCGATTATACCCAGTGGATCATATATCCGAGCTACAGTCCGATAAACGCTACGCCTTGTTACTACCTGCTCCCCTTCGATCTCCGGCACTCGTATTCTCAGCAAATCAGATACAAGATTCCAAACAAGGCCTAAAGTTATAACTGCGCAGTTTGAATTTGATTCTACAACAGCACTGGGTCTTGAGGTCCCTTATGGCATCTGGTAATACTTGCGGACAAATTGACGCCCACTTTCGCAACGGAAACCCACCTTTATCTAGTAAGGATTTTGCTTCAAAACAAAGTTGTCTTGCTTCCTCTTCGGTATCTGCACCCGTGATAAGATCATCGACGTAAAAATCTTCCTTTCTTGAAGCAGCGAGCGGAAATTGCACTCGATGATCTTCGATTATGCTATTAAGTGCTCGGATGGCTAGGAACGGTGCTGCTGCAGTACCGTATGTGACGGTATTAAGCTCAAAGGTTTCAATCGGCTCATTTGGTTTAGATCTCCACAGGATTCGCTGAAATCGACGATCTTCAGGATTTATCCACACTTGCCTATACATTTTGCCACGTCAGCTGTGACTGCAACTGCTCTTGTTCTCCATCTTATTAAAATGTTGGTAGTATCCTGTTGAATGGTAGGACCAACCTTCAAAAAATCATTAACGATAAACCATTTGATGTTTTACATGATGCATCGAATACTACCCTGCATTTTGTTGTTAGACTATCCTTTTTGAAGACAGCATGATGTGGCATGTAATAGCCCTCACTTTCGGTCGCCTGTGTGGTAACTCTACTCATGTGTCCCATTTCTTCATACTCCTTCATAAAAGCTACGTATCTTGAAAGCATTTCAGGTTCTCTAGCAAATCTTCTCTCTAGCCCAGTAAATCTCCGCAATGCAATGTTTTGAATCACCCAACTCTAAATTGACTTGAATGGCAATCGCACAATTATCTTTCCGGTAGAGTCTGTGCTTGTATCTATAAAATGCTTCTCGCACTCTTGTTCTTCTTGACTCCAAACTCGTTCTTCACCAACTTCTTCAATATTGAAAAAGTTCTCCAATAGATTATTTAAGGTAGCGGCTTCATCTTGAGTTGACAAGGCACAAACTGAATTCGCAGTATTAGGCTGAGTTTGTACGGACCTCCAATTATCCATCCCAACTCAGTTTCAATAAAGTTGGATAATCATCAGCTAGTTTGATCTTTCCGCTCTTTATAATCTCTACGAATATTTCAACTCCTAGAAGCATATCATTTGGTTTGGAGCATAAAACTCAGAATCAGCTAGGTGAATGGTGTTTGGAATATTCAGTTACTAATGTCAATAGTTTGCGTCGGTAATTCTGATGTGATTTTGGGCAACATAAGAAACTCTGCATGCGAATGATAGTTCGATATTCTTGATCGTATGGTACCAACGACTATTCCAGTTAAATTCGTAATCGATCTCCAATGCCACATACAGGTTCGTTCAATCTAACCCCCTTTAATCCGAGTTGTCTTGCCAATTTCTCTGTGATAAAGTTTGTTTGAGAGCCATTGTCAATTAATGCCCTGACAATACATGGTGTTTTGTGAATATTATCAATATATATCAGTACGGTTGATAACAACGCCATTTTGCGCTTAGCCTTGTATGCAGTTGCTGTTACCAAGGGAACTGGTGGAATCATTTCTTCGTTTGCCATCGATATGGTTCGTTTACATAATTTGGAATGGTGTTTCCCTTTACAGTGTTTACATACGAAGTTAGATTGCAGTATCGCACTAAATGGCCCACTCTTAAGCAGTTGAAGCAAAGCATTTGGGTTTTGACTAACTCTTCTCTATTAGCAATTGTAAGGGCTTCAAATTTTGGACAAGAGTTTACATTGTGCGATTCACCACATACTACACACCGGTTTATGTTCTGATTACTCTCATAGACTTGGATAGGAAGAGCTATGTTGCGATTGGGTTTTTGGGATAAAGGGTTTTGGGATTGGGATTAGGCCTACCGGCCACCATGTTAACCTGATTTGTACGATGATTTATCTGTACACTAATGCGTTTTCGAACTTGATTAAAGTGAGAAGACTTGAGAAACTTGATTAAATCATTATATTTTCTTCGGTGAGATCAGCAGCATGTTTTCCCAAGCCCAAACAGTATCCTCATCTAGCTTGTACAGCAGCATATTTTTAGTGGAATATCCCACTGGTCAACTGGTGCCTTCAATCGTTGAAGTCCCCTCACTAGCCTTATTACTTCGTTTACAACACGCTGTAGTTCGTGCACTGAATTGTTATTCATGCGCTTCAATTGTGTATACCCAGAAAATACTCTCGTTTAATACGCTTGGTGTTATCGAATCGTTTCACTAGTGCATGCCAAGTTGTTGTATAACTATCTGCAGTAGGGAGTATGTTCAAATTGCGTTGCTAAAGGCTCTGTCAAGGACGATAATAGGTATTGCAGCTTGGTCACTTCTGGAATATCACTTGCCTCATGTACCATTGACTCGAATCGATCTTTAAAAGACAACCATTTTGTTATATCACCATTAAATGATGGCAGATCTACTTGCGGAAGCCATATAGATGTATTGAATGAAGATGTTGTTGCATTTCAGAACAAGGATTTATGCGAGTGGATTCTAGATTAGGGCTCCTGGGGGATCTTGAAGAGAAGCTTTCATCTCGTGATATTTGCAATCAAAATTCGTCGTATCATTTACTATGCCTTCTAACACTTCTTCATTTTGTATTTTTTCATATGCCTGTTCTTCAATTCATCAAATTGTGGCGAATGTTTTCTAATGATTGCAGTCTACCTTGTTTTTCACGAGCTTTCGAGTTATCATACGTTCGCAAAAAATCGGCAATTAATTGAAGTTTCAAAAATATATCACGTTTCTTAAGCTCAAAAATCTTTACAGCTGGTTCACTCATTTTGCACTTTGGGTTTGACACTCCTGATAATACGATGAACTCTCGGTCTAATGCGATGGCGGATTATAGAGGAAATGATCGTAGCTTCGCGCCACTGTAATACTCACGCACACGGTGCTGGTACTTGAAGCTTGTAGTATGATCAATCTGCACACAAACGTAGTGCCGATCTATGTGTCGTGGTTGCAGGAATATCGTGGTGGTTGCGTGGTTGCTGTAATGCGATGAAGTTGGCGCCGATCTGTGTTATACGATGAAACACTCACACACGATCAACGCGCAGGATGATGAACGTGCGGGAGGATGAATTCGCAGGAGGATGAACGCTCAGGATGATGAATGCGGGATGATGAACACAGTGGCTAAAACGGAGAGAAAGAGAAACACAGATAACGTAGAATATGGCGTTGCAGCTGATGATATTTCACACACGTTGTAGGAGCAATGCGATGGTATAATATCGTTGAATACACGTACAATCTTCAGCGAATACTTATCTGACTTAACAGGTTTGATTTATCTTCTCCACTCGGCGCAGCTGGTTGAAACACCCGATAAAGCAAGATGATGAATGCGTTTGGATGAAGATTCACGAGGATAGCGATGGATGAGCCAATAAATTCATTGAAGTCTAGATCACACGTTATCCCGTGGTAGCGAGGATATCCGTATCGATAAAGCGATGAAAGTGCACAAGCGTAATTGTGGCGATGCGATACTGTCGTTGTTGGAAAGCCAGGGTACTGTACGCGCGTGATTGCGGCGGTACGTTGAAGTCTGTGTCGGTGAGACGGGATGCTGCACACGCGTGATTGCGGCGATGTGTATGTCGATGTCGGTAAGGCGAAGATGCTGCCACGCGTGATTGCGGCGGTACAAGTGTCTCGTGTCGGATGGGAAATGATAATTACGCACGCGCGTGGTTAGCGACGGTGCCACAGATGAGACGAATATTCTCCAATTCACGTTGAGTAGCAAATGTTAAGAGCAATAATTTAATTTTAACTAATTCGGATATATCCGGTTCGAATGACCAATGTTTCGATAGCTCTTATTTCAATGAGTTCTTTATAGCTACTAAAGTTTCATAGGTTTCAATTTTTGCTCTTAATGTCTCTACACAGCCGAAGTTCTTCTCTCCACAGCCGAAGCTCACCTCTCCACAGTTCATTCTCTATTCTAGAAACTCTCCAAATTCCCGTTAAACATTTTCAACCTGCTTCCCCAAGATTATGCGTAACAAGGTCCGTCCCTAGTTCTCCCTTACGCAAGAAGTATATACTTGTTGTTATCGATGCTTTCACTAAATTAACCAAACTGTACCCAACCTCTTCAACTAATGCGAAGGAAGTGTTTCTGCCTTTTGCCAATATATGTCTTACTATAGCCGCCCTTCAATCTTCAACACAAAAGTCGGTAGGGAGCCAATGTACCGCCAATACATGGCTGTCACAGTCTGCATGACCACAGTAACGATAATGGTAGTAGATTGGTCCAGTTCGCCGCAGCGAACAATATGGTTGTAGGAAGTACCAAATTTGCGCGCAAGAAAATCCACAAGATTACATGGGCGCACCCTGATGGAGAATCGTCAACCAGATTGACCACGTGTTAATAAGCCGCCGACGACAGTCGAGTCTGTTAAATGTCAGAACATATCGAGGAACCAATACCGATTCCGATCACTACTTGGTTGGCTTAGTGATACGTTGTAGAATCGCTGCCCCCGCGCCAATGGGGGCGGAGAAAACACGCAGCTCGGCTCAACACGGACTCTCTAAGGGACATTACTGTCCAACAGGAATTCAAAGCCGCTTTAGACGAGTCTCTACTACCAGAAAACAGTTATGAAACTACGAGCGAGAGGTGGAACGCTCTAAAACCAAAAATAAATAAACTGTGCAAGAAATATACTCCCACCACGTCGTGGCAACACCAAATCTGGCTGGTTCGAAGATGAATGCAGACAAGTGACCGAACGTAAGAATACTGCATACCGAGCAATGCAGCAACGGCATAGAACGCGGGCATGGCACAGAGGAATATTACGGCTCAGACGCGAAGAGAAACGAGTTCACCGCTTCCAGAAGCATGCTTTGGAAGAGCAAATTTGCGGGAACTCGACCAAACCAGAGAGACGTACGGACCGACACGAAAGTTTTACTAAGCGATAGCAGGTCAACGAAACAACGTTGTGCCTATGGTAACCTGCTGTCGCAACAAGGATGGAGATTGGTTAGTAACCAGCCAGAGGTCTCTCGCGGTGGGCTCAGTACTTTGATGAATTACTCAACGACCAGCTAAACGAACAGCTAGAAGCGCCACTAGCAGATAGTGTCATGCTACTGCCACCTAGCATAGAAGAAACACGAAAGGCTATCCGTCGGTTGAAAAATAACAAGGCATCCGGAACCGACGGAATTGCAGCCGAACTGGTCAAAAATGGAAGTGCACGACTAGAAAACGAGATTCATCAAATTGTTACTGAGGTGTGGGATAGCGAATCGATGCCTTGTGATTGGAATCTCGGGAAGAACAAGACAAGAAGGGAGACAGGTTGGACTGCAACAACTACAGGGGTATTCGGTGTTGAATACCGCCTATAAAATATTCTCCCTGATCCGTCAGGATCGCCTTGTCAGCACGTCGCAAGAGATAGTCGGAAACTATCAAAGAGGATTCCGAAACGGAAAATCAACCACTGATCAGATCTTCACCATGCGGCAGATCTTGGAGAAGATGGCTGAATACAGAAACGACACATACCATCTCTTCTAGACTTCAAAGCCGCATACGATAGCATAGCCAGGGTAAAACTGTACGACGCTAGGAGCTCATTTGGAATCCCAGCCAAATGATAAGGCTAGTTAGAATGACTATGACCAACGTCACTTGCCAGGTGAGGGTGGATGGAAAACTCTCAGGACCTTTTGCTACCACCAAGGGTCTGCGCTAGGGGGACGGGCTTGCCTGCTTCCAATTCAACCTGGCACTAGAGAGGGCCATCCGCGACTCTAGGGTGGGGACTACGGGAACCATCTTCTATAAGTCAACCCAGATCCTGGCATACGCTGATGATATAGACATCATTGGTCTGCGGCTCTCCTATGTAGCAGAAGCCTACCAAGGGATCGAGCAGGCGACAGAGAACCTCGGATTGCAGATAAACGAGGCAAAGACCAAACTGATGGTGGCAACATCAGCGGACTACCCCAAAATAATCAAGTCTACGTAGACGTGACGTACAGAAAGGTGAACGCATGTTTGAAGTCGTCCCAGAATTCACCTATCGGGGGTAAAAGGTCAGCAACGACAATAGCATAGAAGTGAGTTGCGCGCAAGGATGCTGGCTGCCAACCGGTCATTCTACAGCCTGAAAAATCAGTTCACCTCAAATAACCTGTCGCGACGGACGAAGCTGGGACTATATAGTACCTATATAGTACCAGTACTCACATACGCCTCTAAGACATGGACACTGTCCAATCTGACGAAACCCTCTTAGCCGCGTTCGAGAGGAAGATGCTCAGAAGGATAATTGGCCCCGATATGTGTGGAAGGACAATGGAGGAGCCGCTATAATGACGAGCTATACGAGATGTACGGCGACCTCACTGTCGTACAGCGTATAAAGCTCGCCAGGCTCCGGTGGGCTGGCCATGTTGTACGCATGGGAAACGCCACACGACCCAGCCCCTAAAGGCTTTTTAGGCCGTCCACAAGGACAGAGGAGGCGTGTGTAGAGTTCTGGTTCGGTGTAATATTTATTCGCCGTCTTCGGCGGTGGTTCAATAACAACTGTCAACCTATTCTCCCTACTTGTCATGCTGTCCCTCTCTCTCACTGCTATTGCCTTCTACAATCCCTTTCCGCCTCCAAGAAAACGTGAACAAAAAAAAAAGCCTCTCTATATCTGTTATATAGATTTTCTATGGTTTTTCAACTTAAAGCAAACAATTCACGGTTTACAATATCGATTGTATATACATCTACGTCTAATCCTTAAATCCTAACAAAACCAAATTGCATGGTCTAACTTTTAATTGTCATAATACTTCATGATTCTGACTACTCTGTCGTGGTTTCTTGCAAAGATTTTTTTTTTGTACATCTATTCTCGATCTTCTATTCTTCCACTTCCTCATAGCATTAGTAACTTGAGGGTATCCTATATGTGCTCCATCTCTCCACGTGTTCTGAAATCCTATTGCGTGTAGTACATTTCGGTGCTCGGCCACCTCGAAGGACTTCTCTGCATCATGATTCAGGGTACAGTCCTGTGCATACGCTAAAGATAAGCTGCAAAAAAAACATTATTTTCAAAATAATTTCATTTTTCATTTACCATTCCCAAACTCAATACTATCGATACATGTAACTGTCACTACAGCTGATTTTTCATTGATATCTGCGCTCAACCGCTTCAACATCCTTCGTTGGTTCAATTCTACCCGGTGTCACT
>NW_024428676.1:0-20018 GCF_017562075.2 Anopheles merus | reverse complement strand
ATACGAATCACGCGCAACAGTTCGCAACCTCATTCCCAAACTTTGCGGCTACCTCAACGCCACCGCGCTTGTGTTCCGGCCGCATCCGCGTACCGAAAAATAATCACATCACATCAAACGCGCGCGCGATTGCAACCCCCGCACGTGGCAGGGCCATTATGCCACGCAAATAAAACAAACTGATAGTCATAGCGCGGAGTGTGCTAAAGTGCGCGTGAAGCATAAACATCTGATCCCTCGCATCCCCCTCCCCAAATCCTGCCAAATGATGCCAAATTTAAGGTTACCGCGTGGTGACCTGCGCGAACGGTTGCGCGGCTCACGGCGCACACGCTCGGTTCCGCTCGGCTGTGGTCATGCGCTTCCAGCACGCTGCCATTCAAACGGGGGGAGCAGCGCTGCCAGTGATAAGCGCGAAAGACGCGTCGATCGGTCTCGATGCTGACGCGTGGACGTAGGGAGAATCATGCTCAATCTCCTGTGCTCCTAATACTCGCAGCGGCACTATAGGTCAGGATCTGGACGTCGTCAGAGAGTACCGGGCAGCCCCATTTTTGGAAATGCCCGAACTGCGCCCCAATCTCATCGGTTCCACGTGCCGACCGTTTTGGGGCATAAGTTGGTCCATCGAACCACGGCTGGGCATGCCTGACCCCGTGCAGGGAAAGAAGGTTATCGGCATCGAGCTGTGCCGGCGCGTGCGTTCGATCCATGCGTCAGGAGTTCCTGAAGTTCCACCGAGCGCGTGAAGCGCGTGGTGAAGGACTGGGAGAACTTCTTCGGAAGATGCTACGACGGAAGAAGTAGACGCGGTTAGGTCAGTACTACAGAACTCGGTGTTGTTTTTTGATGCAGACGTCCCCATGGTCTTACACGTTGGGGCTGTTTTTGTTGCGCAGGAGATAAGAAGCAAGAACAAATCAAAATAATGTCCCTGATGCCAGACAAATAAAACAGACATAACATTCGGCACAAGGTTATCGGCCTCTTTTCCCGCTGGCGTAGGAACGCGTGTACGCGTGTGCACAAATCTTGTGCCCCCCGAAATGGTCAGTTCCCCGGGATTTTTTTTTTACTGGATGCGATCGTTTACGGCACCGATTAAGCGCACGTGTAATCGCGTCGTCGCTGCTCATTGAGCCAGGTCAGTTGAATGGCAAATCCTGGCGCGGGTGATTACTCCAACCGAAAGCGCATCCCGCGCATGGAGCGTGTGGTGCCCAATTCCGGGCACGGGTCTGAAGCCGCTATTTTTTCTTTTTTGTTTGGCGTTTTTGCTGCTGTTTGTGTTTTGGTTGTTTGAGGACGCAATGAAATCGCTCGCCGGGATGCGTTTTCTGATTAGCTACAGAGACGCCTCTGGACATGGGAATCGGACTGGTACCATCGTGTCTTGCCATCCTCAAACTGAAGCCTCTTGCTAACTGAAGCCCGCACTAAACCGGTTGCACCGGAGCAGGTGAACTGGCGCGGATCAAAACGGATCCACGGCTGCGGGCTCGGTGGAGCTGCAACGCGTGGAGTGGATTTCAATTAACGGGTAAGAAGAGCAAACGGCTAAAGCCTTCCAGAACCAATTACCCCCTCTGGTGGGCAACGGCCCTCTGGTGGGAAATGGTGTAGGGGGCAAGAAATCTCACTGATTAATGTCAGCCGTTGGAAGAAGGCACCAGATTGCTTTTCCTCACATCCGGTCCAAGAAAGCGAAACGAAAAAAATAAAACCAGCCACACATACGCACAGGTGTCGTTATCGGGCTGATCGAATAGGTGGCTTTAATCTAGGTGCGGAATTAATTAAGATGCGAAATAAAAGCTAAATTACCTGAAGCGGGTCAGTTCCATTTTCTCGGGCTAAGGCACCTCCCGGTAGAGACACAGACTCGTTGACGCAGGGGATGACGGGGTGGAGCAATACAAACGTGATCTGCCGCATGGAAAGGGGGAAACAAGAGGGATAAGAAGGCAGAAACGAATTAACCGAAAGGGATTAAGATTTGTTAGCGCCGTTTACGATGCATGTTTAACAAAATGTACGCCCATTTGGTGCTGGTTCGCTTTATGAGTGCGACGTGTTTATGATAGTGTACTGGGAAGATCGGGATCAGTCCCGGCAGAAGATGCCCGATGACCGGTGGTCTGGCTGGGGGGGAAAAGGGCTGAGAGGTCTTGAAAGAAGTGATTAAAATAGTTTAAAATGAACTACCTCTTCCAGACCACGGCCAAAGGGGCATTACAAATGAGAGATGACACTCTGCTGTGTGCGTCAGTGCGCAGCAGCAAACTGTCCACCCTTGCAACGGTGTTTGTTTGATTTGCAACCCTACCGGAATCGAAGACCACTTCTGAGGATTTCTGAGGCGGAGGGCATCTGCATGGATGTAAGAAATAATTGATCAGAAACAAGCGTACAGAGCGTGTATCGGGAGTGACCAGCGAGAACCGAAGCATGTACCGTTGGCACATCCTCGAAATTGATGGTGGGAATGATAATGTTAATGGTAAGGGCGCGCGCGCCGCACACACACACACACACACTCAGGGAAGCGCTCGCCGAGGTTAATCACTGACTGACTGACTGCGGGGATACCAAACCGATCCGTTCCTTTCACTTTGGGCCGTACCTTGTCAGGTCATAATTTCTCCGCTTCCCTCGCGCCATGCCGTGAACCCTGCTCTCTCTCTCTCTCTCTCTCTCTCTCTCTCTCTCTCTCTCTCTCTCTCCTCCCGTGATATCTACCTCAGCTGGGCAAGTTTTTGACAGTCACCCTCGGAGTTCGTGACTGCAAACGTGTACCAACACCTCGCACAAGGGAAGTTAATCGAGGCTCGAAGTTCACCGTTTCTGCCCTCGATCGACGTTGCAGGTTGGAGGTCGATCGATCCTCGCCGGGGCAGAGCGCGGTGGAGTCGAAGATTTCGAAGGCGGGGGACTTTCGAGTACCGTCCAATCCTTTCTGTCCTTAATGTCCACGGCCTGAGCCCGTAGATCAATGCCGCTGGTATGAAACGGGAGGGCCATCGCGAAAGGTAGAAACGGTAGGGGATCTACACAAATCAGGTCATCGCAAGTCATTAATTCTGCTCAAGGATGTGAAACGGCAGGCAACGCACAAAACAAACGCACAAAACTCCCGAATACTCCCGAAATAAAAAAAACGGTAGAGAAAAAAGAAGAAGAAGAAGAAAAAGATTCCTGTCTCAGTATTGTCAGTGTGTCCTGAATTATTTTAAGCATTTCTTCAGGCTCTCCGGACGGGTACATGTTTGGGAGTCTGTTTTCTTTTTTGCACAATTTATTTTTATCGACGTCTGATGCATTTGTTTCGTGGTGGTGATTCGCTTTGGGCTTAATGGAAAACAAATATCGTACCCGGGCGATGCTTGGCCTGGTCGGAATGGTCTTTTAATTGTGGTGCCACAGTATCTCCTGCTGCCGTGTCGTTTTGGACGTAATTTGTTGGACGAAAATTTCTTTTTGTGTGTTGTGCGTAGATTAAAATATTTCATCTCGATTAGGCGGTGCTCTGTACATGTAAGGATTGCAAATAAGAGATAACAAATATTATGAAAAGGATTAAACATTTTTTATAGTTGATTTTTCTGAAGGTTGCAACAATGACAAAACGAAATTCGAGTTATTTAATATACTTTATAACTGTTAAACCGTGCACTAGTGATGTGCTCTTTGCAGCGCATCAACGACTCCGATCCAACTTTGATAGTTGATTGATAGTCCCATTCCGTCTCCGGCAAAATGCGAACCACTAGTTCTACCTAGAGTCGGAGTCACCTGAAGTCGTCCGGAGTCACCCAAATTAGTTGGAAGCCTTTCGCAGTCATCCGGAGTCGTCCAGAGTCGTTCGAAGTCGGCCGGAGCCGTTTGGAGTTGGAGTCATCCGGAGTTGGTCGTAGTTCACCGTAGTCGGAGTTATTCGGAGTCGTCCAGAGTCGAATGGAGTCGACCGGAATCGCAGTCGGTGGGAGTTGTGTTTTTTGTTGTGTTTCACTTGGCGTGTGCACTTCGTATACAGGTCTTTGTTTCAAAGGCCGACTTCGGCCGACTCCGTACGACTCCGGATAACTTCAACTCCAAACAACTCCGGATAATGCTGGGCGGACTAACCTTCTGGAGTCATTTCCGAAACTATCGGAGTCGCATCGGAGTTGACTCCGGAATTTTGCCAACTTAACCCATCACTTCCGTGCACCATCTCAACGCAACGAAGAAAAAGCAACAATGTTGGCCGTAGCAATGCTAGCTTTAATTGACTTTTAATGAAGCCGCTACGGCAATTGGCAAGGACTCGATGAAATGGTATAAAGTTCGTGCTTCAAATTGTCGATATGTGATCATTTTCACCGCTGCGACTCGTGAGACTCATTAAAAATGGTCGTGTGAAAAGCCAGAAAAAAAAACAAACGGAACAAACGTCTGCGTGTGTGAAAAAGTTCTAATTCCAACCATCGCAGTAATCGAAAAATGTCACACCGCACCCGCTAGTTGCGTTAATTTCTCACATAAATCATGCACCGCGCACCGACCGCCACGACCACGGGCCGCGGGCAAATTAAAACGTTTCCACCAATGCTCCGGACACCTTAATCATTCTGTAGAAAGAAAAAAAAAATAGAGAGAAGAAACCGTCTCCCAGCAGCGGCACCGGCTATCTCAGCTTATGTTTTATGAGTTTGTTTATCACTTCTGCGTATCTTGCGCAGTTGCTTGCAAACCAACAATTATGCTAACCTGCTACGATCGTTCCGCTTTTGCATGTTGCCAGTGTAGCAGTAGGCAGCAGCAAGCAGAAGGCTTTCAAAGGCGTGAACCGAGGACTCTCTCTCTCTCGAGCGCTTCCACACCGAGCGCTGCTGGCGCCTTCCGTTACACGCTTGAGCCCGCTCGGTTTCGGGGTTCCTCAGAGCACCGAACACCTTCCTGATGCGCTTGTATCACGAACGTACTGTTCCAGCGCAACTCGCAACATAATAGCCAGACGCAGGCCCGGGCCAAAAACGATCCGCTAACATCGCTATTTGCGCGTGCATCCGTGCGCCTGCACCTTGATTGAGACACAAACTAGAGTGCGTGCATTTCATTAAGCAATAATTTATTCCCTCGCCCACCACCGGTGCACCTTCATTGCGCTAAATGATGGCATTAAAAAAAAAAATACAACCGCAGCTCCTACTACAACAACACTGCAAAAACGAGACCAAAAAACATTACCAAAAATTGGCCCATCCTTCAACAGGCTGAGCCCATCCCCGTTGATGGGTTTGCTTGCGGGGTCGATTATACCCACGGCCCCGCCAGAAATTGATCCCGATGATGAAGATCATTTTTCTTCCTCCGTCACCGGCGTCGCCAGGGTTTGTGAAGTGTTTCCATTGTGATTGCGGTGGAATTTTGGGCCGATTTTATAAAGTGCAAGGAGTTCTCATTCTGCTTCACACTAAAACGGTTGAATGCGGTCTTAAGACATACTATTTTATGGTTAGTTTGGTTTTGGTTTTAATGCGCACATTTCTAATCGGCTAGATGAATTATCCAACACTATCAAATAAGACAAAATCTAAGGGAAAAAACGGTGTAACTTGGAGAAGCATTTTTTGGTGTAAAAATCACATGTTAAACGTTGGCAGATTCAGCCCCGCCTAAATTTATGCAATTCTCAAAACAAAAGTGACCATAATTTGAATAAACACACATAATAACAGTTTGTTGAACGTTGCAAACCAGAAAAAATGCTTTTTTTGCAGTGTAATTTTGTACAATTGTTCATTAAAACGTGATTAGCATGTATCAAATATTCAAATAAAATTAATAAATACATAAGAAAACATGATAAGAACATGTTGTATGTGGTATTAGTGGTTTAGTTAAATTTATTCTTAATTACTTAATCTTTTCCTTCCTGATTTCGACGCAACTACTAACCGGAACATCGTTCGTTTTAGTGTCCTGCTGGACTACCCTTTATAAAAAAAACCAATGCCTACAAGCGCACCAGAGTGAGCAATTGATTGATGGAGAGCGAAACGAGCGATCGCATTTCGTTTCTTTTGCATAAGAATGCTTCAAAAATAATAAAAAATGCATCCCTACCATCGATTGAAAGTAAAAATAAAAGCAATAAATCGAATGCACCAAAGAAGTCAAAGAAAGCTTAATATTAACATTACGCAACGGAACCTTCGGGTCATGTGTCATTATAATGTTCGCAGCAACAACTAGCCAACAAAACTGCGCATTGTTTCCGTATCTTTTTGAACGGAACCGCTCGGAACTGCTCACGCGTGTCATGTTTTGGGATCATTTTTAATGGATTGTGTGTGTGTGTGTGTGTGTGTGTGTGTGTGTGTGTGTGTGTGTGTGTTGCTGGCTTTCTTTTACATATTTTTGACTTTTACTCCTGTGGGTGCCTTTTAATGCATCGCACTGTACAGTAACGCATCGGCTAAGCGGCTTAACATCAATCAAATCGGTGCTCGCGGTATTAGCAAGTACGTCGGTATTAAGCAATAATCTTCCGGCGAGTGGTGTGAAGCTGGCATTTAATAAAAATGTAAATTGAAAACTACTGTGGTTTTTACTCGCTCGCGTTTTATTTATAATCGTGCAGCAAACTCAAATTTTGCAATATTTTGTTCTCTCTTACTGCAGCCTTTTTTTTGTTGTACTCGCCACTGAGCATTAGCTTCCGGCGTTACTAGCTACAGTGTTGCATGTGTGTACACACCCGTTACCAGGGTGCCTCGCCGCGCTACAGCCCGGGGCCTCTGGTCGGTGTCGGAAAATCGCACACTCCTCCTAACGGGCGAAAACATGTGTGCGAGTGTTCATGTTCGGCCCGTCTCCTGGCCGCCGGCATGTTTGATTGATTGAAGCACGGATTTTGCGCATCGTATTACTGGTTACACGGCTTTTTACACCCGTCTCGGCTTGGCATTTTCAATGACCGTCGCTAAAGGGGAGGGAACACAAAAACACACGGTGCGACAGAACATTAAGCGGTGCTGAGCGTTGTCAGCGGTGCTGAGCATTATAATTAAAATTATAACCCAAAAAAAAATCAAAATTAAAAAATTAATTCTGTTTTACTCAATAGTTAAAAAAATGGTAATGTTTCTATGAAAATACAAAAAATCGATAAAATATTCTTTTTTTTTTGTTGAAAATTTCGATCCGAACGAAAGGATAGCCATACAAATTCCGAGATTCCATGGTAAGCCTGCCAGCAATCACGAGTAACAACAATTAGGATGCAGCAGAGTGTGAAACACGACATGACGACGAACGCGTGATGGTGAAGCTGAGCTGTGAAATGAAGGTACAGTATGCTAAGCAACATTTACATCCAAGCGTAGGTTACATTTTGTGCGTAGGTTTGAGAACGCAAAGCAAAAGGAAGGAGGAAAAAAACTGGGCGAAACAGAATAAAAAAATAAAAATGCAACAGCAACCAAGCAATAGACACATTTTATCGAGTGAATCTAAACATGAACATCCGTTTGCGGATCGCATCTGTAATGAGACAGGATGGGAAAAGAGACAGAGAGAGAGAGAGAGTGATAACGAAAAGCTGAGGGAAACAGTGACAGTTTGCGCTGTTCCACGTTGGAATTTATTATTTCATTCATCAATCAAGCACTTTGTGAACGCAGTTTGTAATCTAGTTTTGTATTATTTTAATCTTTTTAGTTTTGAATCATTACACATTTACGATATTTTAATATTTGCAGTAAATTACGATGTACAGCAACAAAAAAGTCTGAATAAACGTACTGCTGATAAAGGGCAGAAACGAAAGCAGTAGTGTTGTATTAAATAATTAAAATAAATCAGCGAAAAATGTCCTTATATTCCATAATTTCTTCTTCGCACTTGTTTTATGGGGTTGATAATACCTCTCACGCACATATGTAAAGGATGCGAATTAATAGACTATAATTTAGCAGTCGAACACATAACTCCCGTAATCGACACCGGTGAGCTGCTTTCGTTTAAATCAATCAGTTTTTTTTTTGTTCTTCTTCGTTGTATTTTTTCCACCCTTTAGCCTGATAGTGTCAATACTTTTGCAGGTGATTGCACTTAAGCGCTGCGCTAATAGTTTGACCGCAAGGACTCCTTGGGAAAGCTGTTGTGCGGTGCGCACAAAATGGTCAAGAGGTCGAACTAGTCCTGTGTTTATTGTTGGTGCACGGGAGCCTGTTTTTGGTGCGGGCCGCGCTGGGAGTTTGGGGGTAGCTCCCGATGGGTTAATAGCAGGGTGACCACGCCAAAACCGATTTCCTTCCAGCTCATTTGATAAGCCAAGAGACACCCGCCCGTAAGGACCCGGGAAGGTATGGTTTGGTATGAAACAACAGCCCAAAACGAAAACGGACGATTCCGTCATGTGTTTCTGTGTATGTGCATGCACTCGTAAAGGAGGCCAGAAGTGAAAGGAATAAAGGTCTTTATGATTTTTCGCTGTTTTCTCCCCCGAAAAGGGTGGAGGACTTGTTGTTTTCTTGGTTTTTGTTTGTTGGGGATCACTCTCTCCCCCTCCTTCTCTTTCTCTCGGTTTGCTGGAACGACCCATCCAGATAGCCCCGTGTCCCGGAGGGTTCGTGCTGGTACACACAATGGCTACATTCCTGCCTGCAACACCACGAACACTTAGCTTTGCCGCTTCGCCCCGGTGGGTTAATAATAATGATAATAATAATACAAGATTTCAGTTCAAGGAATACGTTTGGTCTTACCATCCTGCGAAGGAGCGAGGTAGGATGGAATAAGTAGGGTTCGAGGGGGGTGCAGATTCGCTTTGCAAACATGTGCGTCCGACCTCGAGCTCGCGGGGTGGAAAAATAGTAATTATAATACGGGATAAATGTGGCACTACGGTGCGTACCCCGCGCACTGCGGAACGATCGCAATCATGCAAACTTTTTCGACCGATCGATCAATCGGGAGGGCCGTGAGAGGACGTTTAATTATCGTATCCCAGTTTGTAAGGAGTTCTTTTTTTTGTATTTTATTTAGTTGATTTTGTTTGTGCGCTGACTTAAAAAAAAAACAAATATAAAATGTGTTAAGAGTACGAATACTGCGGTTTTATGTAATCATAAGCTTGTTGTAACGTTTTATTTCGTATGTTATTTTATTTGATCTCTTATAAACTCAAGCGGATAATGACTGTGATCATTGATTATTATTCCTTCGTTCGGGATATCCACACTTGCTGATAAGGATTGTCTTTGAAGGTTTCAATGTTAAAAGAAAGCATAAAACCAAAGTTGTTTCGATCGCGGGGTGTACACATGTTATTTCTTCTTTGGCAACTGCAACTGTATCTGGTCTACTAAGCTCATGGCCTAAAGCCCACTCATGGTCTTGTATTTCTTTGACTGGTTGAAGTGAGATAGTCACCCTTACGTAGATAGTATATCGATAAAAGCGGTTGTTGAACTCATGACGGACAAGTTGTTATGTAGCATGAGTTAACGACTGCACCACGGGACCCGTCGTACCTATGCAGTGTTATTCGCATAAAAAGCATAAAACCTCTCATCAACATAAGAAAGACATTTTAGGCAACTTTTATCCAATTTTTTTAACTGCAAATAGTAATTTACTAAATGATTTAAAAGAAAAACTAAAAATGTTTAAAAATCGATAAAAAAATACAATGACTGGTATGATGTACATCAGTGACGAAAAACTCGATTTAGGTCGCGGGCCGGATTACTTTTAAGAAGATTCCCACGGGCCACAGCTGATTGCGCAACTAGTTCCCAGTTTATCACCAAAGTTATCCTTGTCACAAATCAGACAAGAATGTGGTGGTTACTCTTAGTTTTTTTTGAAGATTATAATTAATGAGTAACTAAAAGGACATGTGCATGTTTGTTCCACCATTTTTTTTATCTACAACTATTATTATTTTTAATTTTTGGTCAATTGCTTGTTTATTCTTCACCCACTGCGCATTTAATGGTTTCAATATGCGAAAGCATTATAGAGCATTTTTTCGTAGTCTTGTTGAAATTCTATTCATGTCAAAATACTCACCTTCATTGGTGGTCGCCGTAACCTAAATATTTTATAATGCCTATGCATTACTCTAGATCTCAAAACCTAGGTCTTTTCATAGGCACATGAACTGGAAATGCAGCCTTAATCAGCGTTAATTACTAGTATCCTAATACACTATTAATAGCGCAGGTCTGGTGGTATAGCCGTCAAGTTCTACGACTTCACAACATGCCCGTCATGGGTTCAAGCCCCGGATAGACCGGTACCCCCATACGTTGAACTGACTATCCTGCTATATGAGTAAAATCAATAATACACTGAAAGCCAAGCCCATTACTGGTGAAGGTAGGACTTGACCGACAAACGGTTGTTGTGTCAAAGAAGAGGGAGAATCACTAATACAAATAACTTATAACAATAGGTCGTTAACGATATTGGACTGAGTTTTTGTAGAAGCTTAAGCTACATAGCAAAATAGTACTGTCATCAATGAAGTGAAGAAAGCTGTATTCCTATATGTTTTTTTCAGAATCGTCCAGAATGCCTCAACGTAAAAAAATGGGTTAACACATAAGGACAAAGTTCTTCGCGGGCATGTCTGTTTTCCATATTTAATTGGGTTTTTAAGGTACAACATTAACGTAGTTTTCCAATCATTTATACTGTTTATACCACAAACAAAGCGGTATTTGTTGGAGATGTACACAATATTTTTGAATTGCTTTTTAAATATAATTAAAACGGTCACAGTATCAACTCTGTCAGAGTGTTACTCTGCCAAAATGTGAAGAATTCATTTCGCTGATTTGCACCTTAAAATACTAACGAAAAAAGCTTACATTTATGTTATAAAATTCATTACTAATTTTCAGTTTTATAGCTTTGTTTTGATCATTGTTCAAGGAGTAATTAACCGTGCTGCAATTTTGCATAATTAAGTTGTTAAATTCCAGATCATTAACATTTCAACCCTTACTTCAAAATATGCCAATACTCTTGCCTATGCTGGATTTATTAATTTATTACTCATTTCATCTTACAATCCGGACTCATCCCAAAACAGCTCATCATACCCGTGTGCAAATTCAACAATTAGTTGTACACTAAGTAAAAAAAAATGTACAGTACAAAGCAGTTAAACGTTTTCACGCACTTAAGCGCAGTCAATGCAAACGCGGGTCAATAAAAAAGAAGCCTTCCCGAGGATTTGTTTAATTTGGTTTCTTCGTTTTGGTATGATGGACCAGGGCGGCATCACATTCCTCGCACCCGATCAAAGAAAGTGTTGATCAATTTATGCCGGTGATGAGCTTACCTGTCCTTTGCGCCGGGTTCAAAAGCGGGCTAATAAGGAATAAAACTCCACAACGAGCAGGAGAAGTGTGTTCCGAAATAAAATAAAATAAAAAACCCGTGCGCTCTTTCATCTTTGCCGTAGCGTGGCGTCCGGTGGGAAGGAGCTCGTAAAATCTCAAAAAACGGTGACAGCTATCGGGAAGCTATCTCCGGCCAGCGGGAGGCAAAATGGGCACAGGACACACACTGCCTATCAAACAAATCGCTTAATTGATTGATACGCGCCTGACCTTTCGCGGGGTGCGATGCGAAGTTGTTAACTTAATTTACAGAGTGTTTCTCTCTCGCTGGTTTCGCCCTCGACGTTTCGGACCATTGCAGTGGACAGGTGGGGCAGTGCAGTTCGACGAGAAATTTGCGCCCTTCTCCCAAACGACAGCAAGCAGGACAGAAAAAGGTCCAGTTATCGGACGGTACGACAAATTATTAAAACGATCGCTTCGTTCGCAAGCTCGCAGGAGGAAGGCTTGTGTCCGGTCGGAGTAATCAACAAAAAAAAAAGAACACGCTGCAATAAATAAGTCTTCAGTATCCTTGCAGCGCGTTTCGTCTTCGCCGAGACGGGGTCGGCACCGGGGTTGAACAAATGACCCGCAACAACCCGAATCCCGTGGCCAGTTTTTGTTCTCACTTCTTCGCCTGCAACGACACCAACTCCAGGGCTGTACCTTTTGCGGTACCGATCACTTAGCCGCAGTATTTGCTTAACTCTTATCATTATTTTGCCATATTTATTTAATAAAAAAGCTGTTACGCGCCCTCTCAAGCTACTCCGAGTCTCGCCCGAGCCTTTCGTACATCTCTTACGCACGGTAACGTTACCACCCGGCAACGGCACCCGGTGGCAATCGTACGAAGCGAGGAGCAATAAAAACCAACCAACCACCTTACAAAACGATCGTTAACCGAAACCGGGAGGGTATCGAGCCGTTGCCGTTGCCAGCACGAACAAAAGCGATCAGCCCCCGAAAGGACACCGAGATCGAAGCATAAATGACGAGCATAAATTAAGCGAAATTAACCTGAACCAGCCCGAGTAGCATCGTTTCTGCCCGTTCCAGGGAGTCGGAGTGCAAAATTCAATCAAAATACCTTTGGGCGGTTTGCTCGGTTAGGGGCTGCCGGGTCTCCGCCCTGCCCGTGATGGAGCCAATGCTTCGAAACACTTCATAAATCATTTTGCATCTTAGCGAGGTATTGGAGGTTTTTGGAGGTTGCTTTTTTCTTTCTCTCTCTCTGTCTGTTGATTGCGGATGGTAGGAAATGCTGCATGTGTGTTGCAGGGTGGCGCGGGGCGGTAAATATATTGAAAGATAACGGAGTTATTGTTGGGAGGTTGCGACGGTCGCGGTCCGGTTGTTGATCTTATCGCTGGGAAAACATAGGTGTACGTAACGGACGGGGCAATCATGTTGCGCTGTTGCACATAATGCAAGCGCTGTTGCCCGCAGAGTAGAGTGGACAATTGTTTTATAAGGTGAATGGCTGAAAGGATCAAGATCGGTGTTGGTGTTTTAAACTGCCCGTTTCCAGCGGGATGTGTTGAAGATGTCGTTAATGTCTCTTTGGCGGTAGGCAAATTTAAATTTAAATAAAAAAAGGAAGTAAATGTTGAAGACGTTTGATAGTGATATTAGAATTATCAAGTTTATTGCAGTTTAAATGAAAAAATACTGAAATAAGACGCAAAAGACTCATCACATAAACTTTTAAAACGAACTGAAGAGAAGATAAGCTTTTGTAAACTAATTCCATTTGCATATACATGTACATGCATATAATCAGCTTTAAACGCGATTTTGTTGCAGGGGCTGCATATCTTTTGGCGTTTGTTGATTTCGATCAATTTCCGAACTCTTTTGTGAGGAAGTTGCTTTCATAATTGCCAATATCAAGCCACGAAAAGTATAATGTTTTACTTCGTAAAACCTTGAGGTATTTAGGAACATAGTATACAAATTATTGAATTAATTTCGTTACATTATTAAACCATTAAAATAGAATAGAATTAAAGTTGTTAGCGCCTAAAGCTATGCAATTAGTTTATAGCAGAATGAACTCCATATTACAGAATGAACTCGGATATTCGTATTAGTGAAGGCTGGGAACTATTAGCGTTAGGATAATGAATTGTAACATACATTTAATCTAAGCTGGAACCCCGTGCGTTAAACATCTCTTGTAAGAGCGAACGGAAGAAGTTTTATTCCCTCATAGTTAGCTATTTAATAATTTTATTTCCATAATTGAATTTCACTATTGTGTACAATAGATTGAAATGTTACACGTTTCTGGGTACAAAACTGTGTGCTTTCATCATTGAATTCTATACTTAATAGCAATCTAGGCCGGTGAAACTGTCTAAGTATTGCAAAAGGAACAATTTGATTAAGAGGGAAACACATTGGAATTAAACACCTATGGCTTAATACAAAATTTAAATTAGTTTCCACTGCTCCTTTCTAGTAAAATTGATACTGATATAAAGAATAGAGTACTCAACAAATGTATAGCCTTGTTTGGAGATTTGCAGAGTTATCGAAGTTCAGTAAAACCCTCAAATACTAAACAGTAATTTAAAAAAAATGCTTTGGATGCTTGCTTGCCTTCTACAACCAGTAGCTTTAGGACATGTGACGAAATATGCGGCAAAAATTCATTCGTTTTGAGACCTTTTTGTTCATTTCATTCATAATTCAATTATTTAATTTTCTCTGTAGTGTAAACTCAACAATTCACAAATCTACTTTTCATAAAGAAATCAACTTAATCTACAGCCCAATTATGTTTCACTTCAAAGTTGATAGAAATTCTTCACAAAAAGTGCCATCTCACTGCGAGTGAGATTGGAATAGGTCAGTGGTAGGACTGGGGTTTTGTTTGAGTTTTTTTGTTGGTTATTTTGGTAGCGTTGCGTCTTATCAGAGCTACATGCGCATCCTGAGCGGTACGGACGGATTATCACAACCGGAAGACGCAAGTCGGAATGTTTGAGATTTTATTGAATCTATTTCCACTTATGTAACTTTAAGGAGGGTAGTAATTTGATGAAGAATAATAAAGCGAACGTAGCAACAACAAAAAAAAAAAACAGTAATGCTAAATCAAACCGCCTTCCCTTGGCTCGATTCATCAAAATCAGACACTTTTATCAGTGCTCGTGATTGTAGGCTAGAAAAATAAACAGTAAAAACTCTAACTACATTGTAATGCTACCAAAAAAAAACACACACGAATCATCCCGAAACTGCGAAAGCTACAAATAATCGCATTGCGCTAGGTCGTGATACCGCACATGCCATCACATCAGCCTTTGCTTCTGGTGCGGCGGTCCGTGCAGTCTTGACCGGTCCTCGACGGAGCACCGTCCTCCTGCTTCAGCCACGCTCGAGCGAACCCGTCCTGCACAAGCAAAACGCCACGGCCTCAAATGCCGCTAAAGTCTTGCATGATGTGCGCACGATTAGCCGAAATCTCGCCGCGTTTGTATTTTTTACGTGCCTTGTTTTAATCTGCTGACGCTGGCCACGATTACGCTGGTTGCTCGCCGGGGCGGAAAGAAGGTTATCTGCTGCCACAAGCCACCAAAACTATGAACTGTCGTCGACAAAAGGGGAAGGGGATTTGTTGTTTGCCTTTTCGTACAATCGGACAACCGTCACAGCATCCCAGCGGAACCGGGCGGATGCCGAGGAAGTAATTACGCGTACGCGTGGTACGCGTGGTTTTTGTGGCGTTGCGCGTGCTAGCAAGATCCCGCAGAGGAGTAGAGAGTTCCCAAGAACAAGGTTGCGATCTTGCTGGGGGGAAATAATTGGCCCAAAACTTCCTTTTTTCGAGCTGCTAGACTAAATAAATAAGTACCGTGCATGGGTCAACGGAAATTCATGCACATCAAATTAACACCTTATCACAACAACACGTCTTCCCAAGGTGTCTGCACTGCAAGGCGCGTTTGACGGACAGGCAACAAGCGGCTCTTGAACGAAGTTAAATCACACTCCTGGAAACCGCCTGCTGATGCTTTCCACAATGCAAATAAAGCTCTGTCTGAGACAGAGGGAAAGGCATAGGAAGCATCACAATTATCAGCTGGGAGCCTCTCTAACCTCAGCAGCAAACCTTTGGCGCCATGCCAACGACGGTTGGCGGGCGAGTACGCGCATTGCACCGGGCCGTGTTGGTGAGTCGTTGTGCAGTGCGTCTTTCCCGCCGTTGCCGTATGGAAAGAGAGAGAGAGCCAAGGGGCACATTCGTTTGAATGTCAAACAAAAATTTCGTTGAAAAATCGTGTGCCGTTTGTGGAAGTAAAACTAGTAATAAAAATAGACAACACATTCCTACTCGAGCATTGCAGAGCAGAGATAGAAGGAAGCAGGCCACGCAACAACAACAACGACAAAAAATGCCATCCCTCCCCAAGCAGAGTGGCGGCATTTTCACAAGATGTCTAAAATAACAAACCGAGTGCGCATGCATGCACCCGCCGGAAAGCAAACCGTGGAGCAGGCGTCTGTGTATGGGTGAGCACGGCACTCGGTCTCTCTGGCTCGCGATTCTAACGACAGCCGAGCGCGCAAAAGGGGGTGGTGGGTCGAAGCAGCGTTTTGGGGGAGTGTGACTCAGCGCACAAGAGCTGACGTCAGACGTCGGGAGAGTTGAGCATCGAGCCCGGTGAGGTATCTTACTCGTTCTAGGATCTGTTGTGATCGATCACGCACACGGTCGATCAGTTGTATCCAATCAGCTGACCGAAGCCTAGGGGAGCTCTCTTACCAGTGATACGAAACAATGAAAAAAAAGGAAAAAATCACCTAATTAAGACGAGTTGAAACTGGTTTTTGGCTAGTAGAAAAGTACAAACGCCGATGTCACAAAATTGTCGTGTAAAACCGGTAGCATGGTCATGTTCTTTTCCATTTTTATTTTTTTTTTTTTCATGTGATTAGCAAATGTGTGTTACCTTTTTCTTTTGCCCCTTTTAGCGTTGAATAAATCACGGAATAGAAAAAAAAAACAAGTGTGTGCGAAAAGAAATTTGCAATAACGCACACCACCAAAAAAGAAAACGACGAACGTGCGAGCAAGCGTGTGTGATGATGCTCCTGATGGCATCGAACGAGCGATGTGTGGGAAAGTGGGGCAAAATGGGTATGCTAAGCAGTTTCATGAACATTCATTTGAACATTTTCCACTTGTTTTTGCTTTATTCTATGCCTCTACTCCACAACTATGAATTAAAAATATCACAAAGCCACAAAATGACGCATTAATATATTTAAAAAAAAACAGTAAAATAATAGCTCTGGGCCAAAATGGGCATATCTACACGAATCGTAAAACGTCAAAACACTCGGGCAATATATGACACAACAAAAGCGCTTGGGTGCTGGTCTAAGCTTGTCCGCACTCGTCGTGAAATGTTAAGAAAATGCTTTAAAAATTAAAACAATTTTAACACGTTTCAATCGACAAAATCGGAAGTGTTGAAGCTGTGCACGTTTAGCTGTATTCTGGGGACAAATACTACACCATAGCCCCTTTAAGCGCCAAATGTCAAAAGCAGTTGCCTATTTTGCTCCAAGGCAGTCATGTTAAGCTGCTTTTGCACATTGTTCATCTTCAAGTAAACATTGGAAGACCTATCTGAACTTCGTTAAATAGTTACTAAACACTTGAAACCCATATATTGATTCGCTTACCTCGTAGAGTTTAGTCTTTTGTTTGGGTCTTCATTGTACAAAATTAGTTTTGATTTATTTGTTAATATATTATCTCGATACCTTCAAAATTATTCACTGACTATTGAATAGGTAGGAAATCAATTAAAATATTGTTGCAAACAATAATAATAATAATAATAATAATAATAATAATAATAATATATAATAATAATAATAATAATAATAATAATAATAATAATAATAATAATAATAATAATAATAATAATAATAATAATAATAATAATAATAATAATAATAATAATAATAATAATAATAATAATAATAATAATATAATAATAATAATAATAATAATAATAAATAATAATAATAATAATATAATAATAATAATATAATAATATAATAATAATAATAATAATAATAATAATAATAATAATAATAATAATAATAATAATAATATAATAATAAATAATAATAATATCATAATAATAATAATATAATAATATAATAATAATAATAATAATAATAATATAATAATAATAATAATAATAATAATAATAATAATAATAAAATAATAATAATAATAATAATAATAATAATAATAATAATAATAATAATAATAAAATAATAATAATAATAATAATAATATAATAATATAATAATAATAATAATAATATATAATAATAATAATAATAATAATAATAATAATAATAATAATAATAATAATAATAATAATAATAATAATAATGATAATGATACCAATAATAATAATAATGATAATGATAACAATAACAATAATAATAATAATAATAATAATAAAATAATAATAATATAATAATAATAATAATAATAATAATAATAATAATAATAATAATAATAATAATAATAATGATAATGATACCAATAATAATTATAATGAAAATGTAATATAAAAATAGTTTATAATAATATAAATATACGTTAGCTATGGGGAAAGCGAATGTTTAACTGTGATTTAACAATGTACAGAAAGGCATCTGGGTTTATAGTTCCTTTAGTTGAACAACGTCCAAAAGCACCTAGCATTGTTAGTAAGCTCGGAAACGGTGAAACATCATCTTAATACGTCTTTTTCTTTCTTGTTATTCAATAACGAGTACTTTATCATCATAAAACACTCCAATGAATACATTTTGATTCCTGGAATTTATCCTTCCTGAGAAATAATTCTTAAAAACAGGGGGTGCCCATTTTGCCCCGTTTGCCTGCATTACAATCGCTCCCATCGTGCGCGTGTGATGGATGGCATCGCTCCCCCTACCCCTTTTTTTTCGTGTCAATGTGTTGGTGGGGGTGAATTTCGCGAAAAAACGCGTTTCGCGCTCGCGCATACAATATATTCTCGATTTCGCACACATCGCGTGGTGGCACTAAATGGGAGAGAGAGCGAGAGAGAGAGAGAAAAAAACACACCACACAACGACAAGCCGGACCGGCGACTGTGTTTGCCGGTGCTACTCTCCACACCCTCGCGGACGCGGCTAAGAGGCCGTTTTTTGTGTATTGCTCACTACAAACACCGCCACCAACCGTGCGTTTGCAACTACTACTGCGCGACACACAGCAAGAGCCTGTGTAAAGAGGCGACTTTTAATTTAGAAAAAAAAAAACACAGAAACTTACACACTTAACCACTCGCTCTCACCAATCCACCAAAACAGATTCGGTGCCGGTCACAGAGTGCTAAGTCGTACTTTCGCGTCATCGCGTCTAAACGCTCTTCACAGGCCAAGACGACGCGCGCAGCAAACAACGACGAACCCGGCGACAACGGTGCTGTTTTCTCTATGTTGACAGTCGTTTACATCATAGTAGGTAGGTTTTTGATCTAGCTGCGTGTAATGAGGCTCCAAAACCAAAATCTATTACAGCGATCGGAATTTAGTGAGTGCGCGCGCGCGTTTTTTTTCGGGTCGCAGCCGCGTTGACCTTCCGCGGTGGAAGCATACTTTGGGTGACAGGTCTGCAGTGTGCCTGTGTGGCCGGGTGCCTGTGAGAGCGGATGACGCGCGTCGATCCGGTGACCAATACTAATGCGGTTCGTTCGCTGGGGCAGAAACGTCAAGCGTGGAGGGTGATGAATATATCGCGAATTTGATGCGAAAAAAAATCGAAAAAACTCTACGCGCACGGGGGGCGGTTGGAAGTGTCCCATGTGTGTGTTGCGTGTAACTGTGTGCGTGTGTATGTGTGTTGGTGTGTTTACTTTCTGCTCAGTGTTCGATGAATCAAGCCCCACAGCTCCAACAAAGTGTGGACAGGTTTATTCCTCTCTTTGATAGTCGTCGCCTTTTTTGCTAATCTAATTCTAAACACCCGTTTATCATATGTTTTCGAGCTATTCGTTGCGTATTGCAAATATTCAAACAAATGCAGCTCCATGCTGTGTGTGTATGTGTGTGTGCTCGGTGCTTTACTTCGATAAGCAAACATACGCGTTTGGTGAGTCAAAATTAAAACGCAAAAAAATGGCAAAGGCCCCAAAACGTGGACCAAAGTCCCCCATCCCGTGTGTTAGGGGTTGTTAGGGAGGGTGGCGGTAAGAAAAATGGTACGGTGCATTTGTACGATATTTCTCCCACACACATGCAGAGGCGGTAAGGGCCACGTTACCGCAAAACGGTAGCAGATATTCGCATAGCGGTGGTATAGTGAGGGGTTCGTTGTCTGCTGCTCTGCCAATTGTATCATTGCTGTCAAGATACATATTGGAGTACGTCTGTGATGTTTGTAATGATTTCTTAAGTACATTTTTATGTGTTTATGTTTTTGTGTTTTATGTGTTTTAGTGTTTTTGTTTTCCTTTTTTTGCTCATAATTATAATGGATTATAGAAGCAAAATTATTATAATTTTGGTCTTTCTATTTTTTAATTCATGTTACAGTATGAATTACAAGCAAGGATTGATCATTCAT
>NW_024428675.1:5000-20046 GCF_017562075.2 Anopheles merus | reverse complement strand
TGCACCAAAATTGTGTACCGATCAGGGAAAGTACAACACGGAGGGCGCGCAGCCCGAGCGTACGCGTTCATGGATGTCCATGTTGGTACACATGCACCAAAATTGGTACCGATCAGGGAAAGTACAACACGGAGGCGCAGCCCGAGCGTACGCGTTCAGGATGTCATGTTGCGTACACATGCACCAAAATGTGTACCGATCAGGGAAAGTACAACACGGAGGCGCAGCCCGAGCGACGCGTTCATGGATGTCCATGTTGGTACATGCACCAAAATTGTGTACCGATCAGGGAAAGTACACTACGTACGCGTTCAGGATGTCCATGTTGGTAAAAGTTGCCGGTCAGGATAGCGTGCACCAAAATTGTGACCGATCAGGGAAAGTACAACACGGAGGGCGCAGCCCGAGAGGTACGCGTTCATGGATGTCCATGTTGGTACACATGCACCAAAATTGTGTACCGATCAGGGAAAGTACAAAACGGAGGGCGCAGCCCAGAGCGTACGCGTTCAGGATGTCATGTTGGTACACATGCACCAAAATTGTGTACCGATCAGGGAAAGTACAACACGGAGGGCGCAGCCGAGCGTACGCGTTCATGGATGTCCATGTTGGTACACATGCACAAAATTGTGTACCGATCAGGGAAAAGTACACTACGTACGCGTTCATGGATGTCCATTTGGTACAAGTTGCCGGTCAGGATAGCCGTGCACCAAATTGTGTACCGATCAGGGAAAGTACACAGGAGGGCGCAGCCCGAGCGTACGCGTTCATGGATGTCCATGTGGTACACATGCACCAAAATTGTGTACCGATCAGGGAAAGTACAACACGGAGGGCGCAGCCCGAGCGTACGCGTTCATGGATGTCCATGTGGTACACATGCACCACAAATTGTGTACCGATCAGGAAAGTAAACTACGTACGCGTTCATGGATGTCCATGTTGGTACAAGTGCCGCTCAGGATAGCCGTGCCCAAAATTGTGTACCGATCAGGGAAAGTACAACACGGAGGGCGCAGCCCGAGCGTACGCGTTCATGGATGTCCATGTTGGTACACATGCACCAAAATTTGTGGACCGATCAGGGGAAAGTACAACACGGAGGGCGCAGCCCGAGCGTACGCGTTCATGATGTCATGTTGGTACCACATGCACCAAAATTGTGTACCGATCAGGGAAAAGTACACTACGTACGCGTTCATGGATGTCCATGTGGTACAAGTTGCCGGTCAGGATAGCCGTGCACCAAAATTGTGTACCGATCAGGGAAAGTAAAACACGGAGGGCGCAGCCCGAGCGTACGCGTCATGGAGTCCATGTTGGTACACATGCACCAAAATTGTGTACCGATCAGGGAAAGTAACAACACGAGGGCGCAGCCCGAGCGTACGCGTTCATGGATGCCATGGTGGTAGCGTGCACCAAAATTGTGTCCGATCAGGGAAGTACAACACGGAGGGCGCAGCCCGAGCGTACGCGTTCATGGATGTCCATGTTGGTACACATGCACCAAAATTGTGTACCGATCAGGGAAAGTACACTACGTACGCGTTCATGGATGTCCATGTTGGTACAAGTTGCGGTCAGGATAGCCGTGCCACCAAAATTGTGTACCGATCAGGGAAAGTACAACACGGAGGCGCAGCAGAGCGTACGCGTCATGGATGTCCATGTTGGTACAATTACATGTACGTACCTAGTTTTGTGTCAAAAGTTGCAATAAAGTGCTTGTATGCTTAAAATGCTTATCTCAACCGGTCACCTTTGGCCTGCCTTTTATAGACAGAAACCTAGAAGATACGCCCGAGGGCGGTAGCCCGAGGGCGAAACTCGCGATTTTTGTGTTTTTCCATTCGCCCGGGACGACGAAATGAGCTCTGTGCACATCGTGCGAAAACTGTCTTCTCCACCTTTGTTTTTGTCCGTCTGATCATAAAATCACCCTATTGGGTACCATTTGGAGTGCGCAGCCCAAACGTACGCGTTAATGTTAATGTTTGTATACACTACATGTATGTTCCTAGGATTGGTAATTGAGTCAAACACACACAATTCCCCGACCGTCGCGGACACCATTCTTGGACAGAAGTCCTAGTACGTAGAGTACTTTCCCTAGGTATGTGCCCGTTCGTGACTATCGTTGCGTGCTACGGACACGCTTGGGGGTTTACCATACAAGGTTTATAGGGAAACCTGCTTGCTCGACCATTGCCCTCCGTCGCGGACACCATTTGGACAGAAGTCTAGTACGTAGAGTACTTTCCCTAGGTATGTGCCCGTTCGTGACTATCGTTGCGTGCATACGGACACGCTTGGGTATGTTTACCAATACAAGGTTTACTAGGGAAACCTGCTTGCTCGACCATTGCCCTCCCGTCGCGGACACCATTCTTGGACAGAAGTCCTAGTACGTAGAGTACTTTCCCTAGGTATGTGCCGTTCGTGACTATCGTTGCGTGCATAGGACACGCTTGGGTATGTTTACCATACAAGGTTTACTAGGGAAACCTGCTTGCTCGACCATTGCCCTCCCGTCGCGGACACCATTCTTGGAAGAAGTCCTAGTACGTAGAGTACTTTCCCTAGGTATGTGCCCGTTCGTGACTATCGTTGGTGCATACGGACACGCTGGGTATGTTTACATACAAGGTTTACTAGGGAAACCTGCTGCTCGACACCATTGCCCTCCCGTCGCGGACACCATTTGGACAGAAGTCCTAGTCAGTAGAGTATTCCCTAGGTATGTGCCCGTTCGTGACTATCGTTTGCGGCATACGGACACGCTTGGGTATGTTTACCATACAAGGTTTACTAGGGAAACCTGCTTGCTCGACCATGCCCTCCGTCGCGGACACCATTCTTGGACAGAAGTCCTAGTACGTAGAGTACTTTCCCTAGGTATGTGCCCGTTCGTGACTATCGTTGCGTGCATACGGACACGCTTGGGTATGTTTACCATACAAGGTTTACTAGGAAACTGCTGCTCGACCATTGCCCTCCCGTCGCGGACACATTCTTGGACAGAAGTCCTAGTACGTAGAGTACTTCCCTAGGTATGTGCCGTTCGTGACTATCGTTGCGTGCATACGGACACGCTTGGGTATGTTTACCATACAAGGTTACTAGGGAAACCAGGAAGGAATTCAGGCACACGTTTTGTTCCATCCACAGTAACTTTCGTTATCTAAGGTTAGCTATTTAACTTTGGTTGCATGATAAGAAGCAACCCGCTGCCCCGACCGTCGCGGACACCATCTTGGGACAGAAGTCCTAGTACGTAGAGTACTTCCCTAGGTATGTGCCCGTTCGTGACTATCGTTGCGTGCATACGGACACGCTTGGGTATGTTTACCATACAAGGTTACTAGGGAAACTGCTTGCTCGACCATTGCCCTCCCGTCGCGGACACCATCTTGGACAGAAGTCCTAGTACGTAGAGTACTTTCCCTAGGTATGTGCCCGGTTCGTGACTATCGTTGCGTGCCATACGGACACGCTGGGTATGTTTACATACAAGGTTTACTGGGAAACCGCTTGCTCGACCATTGCTCGCCCCCCCCCCCCCCGTCGCGGACACCATTCTTGGACAGAAGTCCTAGTACGTAGAGTACTTCCCTAGGTATGTGCCCGTTCGTGACTATCGGTGCGTGCATACGGACACGCTTGGGTATGTTTACCATACAAGGTTTACTAGGGAAACCTGCTTGCTCGACCAGTGCCCTCCCGTCGCGGACACCATTCTGGACAGAAGTCCTAGTACGTTAGAGTACTTTCCCTAGGTATGTGCCCGTTCGTGACTATCGTTGCGTGCATACGGACACGCTTGGGTATGTTTACCATACAAGGTTTACTAGGGAAACCTGCTTGCTCGACATTGCCCTCCCGCGCGGACACCATTCTTGGACAGAAGTCCTGTACGTAGAGTACTTTCCCTAGGTATGTGCCCGTTGTGACTATCGTTGCGTGCATACGGCACGCTTGGGGATGTTTACCATACAAGGTTTACTAGGGAAAACTGCTTGCTCGACCATTGCCCTCCCGTCGCGGACACATTCTTGGACAGAAGTCCTAGTACGTAGAGTACTTCCCTAGGTATGTGGCCCGTTGTGACTATCGTTGCGTGCATACGGACACGCTTGGGTATGTTACCATACAAGGTTTACTAGGGAAACCAGGAAGGAATCTAGGCACCCGTTTGTTCCATCCACAGTAACTTTCGTTCTCTTAAGGTAGCTATTAACTTGTTTGCCATGATAAGCAACTGCTTCCCGACCGTCGCGGACACATTCTTGGACAGAAGTCCTAGTACGTAGAGTACTTTCCCTAGGTATGTGCCCGTTCGTGACTATCGTTGCGTGCATACGGACACGCTTGGGTATGTTTACCATACAAGGTTTACTAGGGAAACCTGCTTGCTCGACCATTGCCCTCCCGTCGCGGACACCATTCTTGGACAGAAGTCCTAGTACGTAGAGTACTTTCCCTAGGTATGTGCCCGTTCGTGACTATCGTTGCGTGCATACGGACACGCTTGGGTATGTTTACCATACAAGGTTTACTAGGGAAACCTGCTGCTCGACCATTGCCCTCCCGTCGCGGACACCATTCTTGGACAGAAGTCCTAGTACGTAGAGTACTTTCCCTAGGTATGTGCCCGTTCGTGACTATCGTTGCGTGCATACGGACACGCTTGGGTATGTTTACCATACAAGGTTTACTAGGGAAACCTGCTTGCTCGACCATTGCCCTCCCGTCGCGGACACCATTCTTGGACAGAAGTCCTAGTACGTAGAGTACTTTCCCTAGGTATGTGCCCGTTCGTGACTATCGTTGCGTGCATACGGACACGCTTGGGTATGTTTACCATACAAGGTTTACTAGGGAAACCAGGAAGGAATTCTAGGCACACGTTTTGTTCCATCCACAGTAACTTCGTTCTCTTAAGGTAGTATTTAACTTGTTGCCATGATAAGCAACCTGCTTCCCGACCGTCGCGGACACCATTCTTGGACAGAAGTCCTAGTACGTAGAGTACTTTCCCTAGGTATGTGCCCGTTCGTGACTATCGTTGCGTGCATACGGACACGCTTGGGTATGTTTACCATACAAGGTTTACTAGGGAAACCTGCTTGCTCGACCATTGCCCTCCCGTCGCGGACACCATTCTTGGACAGAAGTCCTAGTACGTAGAGTACTTTCCCTAGGTATGTGCCCGTTCGTGACTATCGTTGCGTGCATACGGACACGCTTGGGTATGTTTACCATACAAGGTTTACTAGGGAAACCTGCTTGCTCGACCATTGCCCTCCCGTCGCGGACACCATTCTTGGACAGAAGTCCTAGTACGTAGAGTACTTTCCCTAGGTATGTGCCCGTTCGTGACTATCGTTGCGTGCATACGGACACGCTTGGGTATGTTTACCATACAAGGTTTACTAGGGAAACCTGCTTGCTCGACCATTGCCCTCCCGTCGCGGACACCATTCTTGGACAGAAGTCCTAGTACGTAGAGTACTTTCCCTAGGTATGTGCCCGTTCGTGACTATCGTTGCGTGCATACGGACACGCTTGGGTATGTTTACCATACAAGGTTTACTAGGGAAACCGGAAGGAATTCTAGGCACAGTTTTGTTCCATCCACAGTAACTTCGTTCTCTTAAGGTAGCTATAACTTGTTTGCCATGATAAGCAACCTGCTTCCCGACCGTCGCGGACACCATTCTTGGACAGAAGTCCTAGTACGTAGAGTACTTTCCCTAGGTATGTGCCCGTTCGTGACTATCGTTGCGTGCATACGGACACGCTTGGGTATGTTTACCATACAAGGTTTACTAGGGAAACCTGCTTGCTCGACCATTGCCCTCCCGTCGCGGACACCATTCTTGGACAGAAGTCCTAGTACGTAGAGTACTTTCCCTAGGTATGTGCCCGTTCGTGACTATCGTTGCGTGCATACGGACACGCTTGGGTATGTTTACCATACAAGGTTTACTAGGGAAACCTGCTTGCTCGACCATTGCCCTCCCGTCGCGGACACCATTCTTGGACAGAAGTCCTAGTACGTAGAGTACTTTCCCTAGGTATGTGCCCGTTCGTGACTATCGTTGCGTGCATACGGACACGCTTGGGTATGTTTACCATACAAGGTTTACTAGGGAAACCTGCTTGCTCGACCATTGCCCTCCCGTCGCGGACACCATTCTTGGACAGAAGTCCTAGTACGTAGAGTACTTTCCCTAGGTATGTGCCCGTTCGTGACTATCGTTGCGTGCATACGGACACGCTTGGGTATGTTTACCATACAAGGTTTACTAGGGAAACCAGGAAGGAATTCTAGGCACACGTTTTGTTCCATCCACAGTAACTTTCGTTCTCTTAAGGTAGCTATTTAACTTGTTTGCCATGATAAGAAACTGCTTCCCCGACCGTCGCGGACACCATTCTTGGACAGAAGTCCTAGTACGTAGAGTACTTTCCCTAGGTATGTGCCCGTTCGTGACTATCGTTGCGTGCATACGGACACGCTTGGGTATGTTTACCATACAAGGTTTACTAGGGAAACCTGCTTGCTCGACCATTGCCCTCCCGTCGCGGACACCATTCTTGGACAGAAGTCCTAGTACGTAGAGTACTTTCCCTAGGTATGTGCCCGTTCGTGACTATCGTTGCGTGCATACGGACACGCTTGGGTATGTTTACCATACAAGGTTTACTAGGGAAACCTGCTTGCTCGACCATTGCCCTCCCGTCGCGGACACCATTCTTGGACAGAAGTCCTAGTACGTAGAGTACTTTCCCTAGGTATGTGCCCGTTCGTGACTATCGTTGCGTGCATACGGACACGCTTGGGTATGTTTACCATACAAGGTTTACTAGGGAAACCTGCTTGCTCGACCATTGCCCTCCCGTCGCGGACACCATTCTTGGACAGAAGTCCTAGTACGTAGAGTACTTTCCCTAGGTATGTGCCCGTTCGTGACTATCGTTGCGTGCATACGGACACGCTTGGGTATGTTTACCATACAAGGTTTACTAGGGAAACCTGCTTGCTCGACCATTGCCCTCCCGTCGCGGACACCATTCTTGGACAGAAGTCCTAGTACGTAGAGTACTTTCCCTAGGTATGTGCCCGTTCGTGACTATCGTTGCGTGCATACGGACACGCTTGGGTATGTTTACCATACAAGGTTTACTAGGGAAACCTGCTTGCTCGACCATTGCCCTCCCGTCGCGGACACCATTCTTGGACAGAAGTCCTAGTACGTAGAGTACTTTCCCTAGGTATGTGCCCGTTCGTGACTATCGTTGCGTGCATACGGACACGCTTGGGTATGTTTACCATACAAGGTTTACTAGGGAAACCTGCTTGCTCGACCATTGCCCTCCCGTCGCGGACACCATTCTTGGACAGAAGTCCTAGTACGTAGAGTACTTTCCCTAGGTATGTGCCCGTTCGTGACTATCGTTGCGTGCATACGGACACGCTTGGGTATGTTTACCATACAAGGTTTACTAGGGAAACCTGCTTGCTCGACCATTGCCCTCCCGTCGCGGACACCATTCTTGGACAGAAGTCCTAGTACGTAGAGTACTTTCCCTAGGTATGTGCCCGTTCGTGACTATCGTTGCGTGCATACGGACACGCTTGGGTATGTTTACCATACAAGGTTTACTAGGGAAACCTGCTTGCTCGACCATTGCCCTCCCGTCGCGGACACCATTCTTGGACAGAAGTCCTAGTACGTAGAGTACTTTCCCTAGGTATGTGCCCGTTCGTGACTATCGTTGCGTGCATACGGACACGCTTGGGTATGTTTACCATACAAGGTTTACTAGGGAAACCTGCTTGCTCGACCATTGCCCTCCCGTCGCGGACACCATTCTTGGACAGAAGTCCTAGTACGTAGAGTACTTTCCCTAGGTATGTGCCCGTTCGTGACTATCGTTGCGTGCATACGGACACGCTTGGGTATGTTTACCATACAAGGTTTACTAGGGAAACCTGCTTGCTCGACCATTGCCCTCCCGTCGCGGACACCATTCTTGGACAGAAGTCCTAGTACGTAGAGTACTTTCCCTAGGTATGTGCCCGTTCGTGACTATCGTTGCGTGCATACGGACACGCTTGGGTATGTTTACCATACAAGGTTTACTAGGGAAACCTGCTTGCTCGACCATTGCCCTCCCGTCGCGGACACCATTCTTGGACAGAAGTCCTAGTACGTAGAGTACTTTCCCTAGGTATGTGCCCGTTCGTGACTATCGTTGCGTGCATACGGACACGCTTGGGTATGTTTACCATACAAGGTTTACTAGGGAAACCAGGAAGGAATTCTAGGCACACGTTTTGTTCCATCCACAGTAACTTTCGTTCTCTTAAGGTAGCTATTTAACTTGTTTGCCATGATAAGAAACCTGCTTCCCCGACCGTCGCGGACACCATTCTTGGACAGAAGTCCTAGTACGTAGAGTACTTTCCCTAGGTATGTGCCCGTTCGTGACTATCGTTGCGTGCATACGGACACGCTTGGGTATGTTTACCATACAAGGTTTACTAGGGAAACCTGCTTGCTCGACCATTGCCCTCCCGTCGCGGACACCATTCTTGGACAGAAGTCCTAGTACGTAGAGTACTTTCCCTAGGTATGTGCCCGTTCGTGACTATCGTTGCGTGCATACGGACACGCTTGGGTATGTTTACCATACAAGGTTTACTAGGGAAACCTGCTTGCTCGACCATTGCCCTCCCGTCGCGGACACCATTCTTGGACAGAAGTCCTAGTACGTAGAGTACTTTCCCTAGGTATGTGCCCGTTCGTGACTATCGTTGCGTGCATACGGACACGCTTGGGTATGTTTACCATACAAGGTTTACTAGGGAAACCTGCTTGCTCGACCATTGCCCTCCCGTCGCGGACACCATTCTTGGACAGAAGTCCTAGTACGTAGAGTACTTTCCCTAGGTATGTGCCCGTTCGTGACTATCGTTGCGTGCATACGGACACGCTTGGGTATGTTTACCATACAAGGTTTACTAGGGAAACCTGCTTGCTCGACCATTGCCCTCCCGTCGCGGACACCATTCTTGGACAGAAGTCCTAGTACGTAGAGTACTTTCCCTAGGTATGTGCCCGTTCGTGACTATCGTTGCGTGCATACGGACACGCTTGGGTATGTTTACCATACAAGGTTTACTAGGGAAACCAGGAAGGAATTCTAGCACACATTTTGTTCCATCCACAGTAACTTTCGTTCTCTTAAGGTAGCTATTTAACTTGTTTGCCATGATAAGTAACCTGCTTCCCCGTCCGTCGCGGACACCATTCTTGGACAGAAGTCCTAGTACGTAGAGTACTTTCCCTAGGTATGTGCCCGTTCGTGACTATCGTTGCGTGCATACGGACACGCTTGGGTATGTTTACCATACAAGGTTTACTAGGGAAACCTGCTTGCTCGACCATTGCCCTCCCGTCGCGGACACCATTCTTGGACAGAAGTCCTAGTACGTAGAGTACTTTCCCTAGGTATGTGCCCGTTCGTGACTATCGTTGCGTGCATACGGACACGCTTGGGTATGTTTACCATACAAGGTTTACTAGGGAAACCTGCTTGCTCGACCATTGCCCTCCCGTCGCGGACACCATTCTTGGACAGAAGTCCTAGTACGTAGAGTACTTTCCCTAGGTATGTGCCCGTTCGTGACTATCGTTGCGTGCATACGGACACGCTTGGGTATGTTTACCATACAAGGTTTACTAGGGAAACAGGAAGGAATTCTAGGCACACGTTTTGTTCCATCCACAGTAACTTCGTCTCTTAAGGTAGCTATTTACTGTTTGCCATGATAAGAACCTGCTTCCCCGACCGTCGCGGACACCATTCTTGGACAGAAGTCCTAGTACGTAGAGTACTTTCCCTAGGTATGTGCCCGTTCGTGACTATCGTTGCGTGCATACGGACACGCTTGGGTATGTTTACCATACAAGGTTTACTAGGGAAACCTGCTTGCTCGACCATTGCCCTCCCGTCGCGGACACCATTCTTGGACAGAAGTCCTAGTAGAGAGTACTTTCCCTAGGTATGTGCCCGTTCGTGACTATCGTTGCGTGCATACGGACACGCTTGGGTATGTTTACCATACAAGGTTTACTAGGGAAACCTGCTTGCTCGACCATTGCCCTCCCGTCGCGGACACCATTCTTGGACAGAAGTCCTAGTACGTAGAGTACTTTCCCTAGGTATGTGCCCGTTCGTGACTATCGTTGCGTGCATACGGACACGCTTGGGTATGTTTACCATACAAGGTTTACTAGGGAAACCTGCTTGCTCGACCATTGCCCTCCCGTCGCGGACACCATTCTTGGACAGAAGTCCTAGTACGTAGAGTACTTTCCTAGGTATGTGCCCGTTCGTGACTATCGTTGCGTGCATACGGACACGCTTGGGTATGTTTACCATACAAGGTTTACTAGGGAAACCTGCTTGCTCGACCATTGCCCTCCCGTCGCGGACACCATTCTTGGACAGAAGTCCTAGTACGTAGAGTACTTTCCCTAGGTATGTGCCCGTTCGTGACTATCGTTGCGTGCATACGGACACGCTTGGGTATGTTTACCATACAAGGTTTACTAGGGAAACCAGGAAGGAATTCTAGCACACGTTTTGTTCCATCCACAGTAACTTTCGTTTCTTAAGGTAGCTATTTAACTTGTTTGCCATGATAAGAAACCTGCTTCCCCGACCGTCGCGGACACCATTCTTGGACAGAAGTCCTAGTACGTAGAGTACTTTCCCTAGGTATGTGCCCGTTCGTGACTATCGTTGCGTGCATACGGACACGCTTGGGTATGTTTACCATACAAGGTTTACTAGGGAAACCTGCTTGCTCGACCATTGCCCTCCCGTCGCGGACACCATTCTTGGACAGAAGTCCTAGTACGTAGAGTACTTTCCCTAGGTATGTGCCGTTCGTGACTATCGTTGCGTGCATACGGACACGCTTGGGTATGTTTACCATACAAGGTTTACTAGGGAAACCTGCTTGCTCGACCATTGCCCTCCCGTCGCGGACACCATTCTTGGACAGAAGTCCTAGTACGTAGAGTACTTTCCCTAGGTATGTGCCCGTTCGTGACTATCGTTGCGTGCATACGGACACGCTTGGGTATGTTTACCATACAAGGTTTACTAGGGAAACCTGCTTGCTCGACCATTGCCCTCCCGTCGCGGACACCATTCTTGGACAGAAGTCCTAGTACGTAGAGTACTTTCCCTAGGTATGTGCCCGTTCGTGACTATCGTTGCGTGCATACGGACACGCTTGGGTATGTTTACCATACAAGGTTTACTAGGGAAACCTGCTTGCTCGACCATTGCCCTCCCGTCGCGGACACCATTCTTGGACAGAAGTCCTAGTACGTAGAGTACTTCCCTAGGTATGTGCCCGTTCGTGACTATCGTTGCGTGCATACGGACACGCTTGGGTATGTTTACCATACAAGGTTTACTAGGGAAACCTGCTTGCTCGACCATTGCCCTCCCGTCGCGGACACCATTCTTGGACAGAAGTCCTAGTACGTAGAGTACTTTCCCTAGGTATGTGCCCGTTCGTGACTATCGTTGCGTGCATACGGACACGCTTGGGTATGTTTACCATACAAGGTTTACTAGGGAAACCTGCTTGCTCGACCATTGCCCTCCCGTCGCGGACACCATTCTTGGACAGAAGTCCTAGTACGTAGAGTACTTTCCCTAGGTATGTGCCCGTTCGTGACTATCGTTGCGTGCATACGGACACGCTTGGGTATGTTTACCATACAAGGTTTACTAGGGAAACCTGCTTGCTCGACCATTGCCCTCCCGTCGCGGACACCATTCTTGGACAGAAGTCCTAGTACGTAGAGTACTTTCCCTAGGTATGTGCCCGTTCGTGACTATCGTTGCGTGCATACGGACACGCTTGGGTATGTTTACCATACAAGGTTTACTAGGGAAACCTGCTTGCTCGACCATTGCCCTCCCGTCGCGGACACCATTCTTGGACAGAAGTCCTAGTACGTAGAGTACTTTCCCTAGGTATGTGCCCGTTCGTGACTATCGTTGCGTGCATACGGACACGCTTGGGTATGTTTACCATACAAGGTTTACTAGGGAAACCTGCTTGCTCGACCATTGCCCTCCCGTCGCGGACACCATTCTTGGACAGAAGTCCTAGTACGTAGAGTACTTTCCTAGGTATGTGCCCGTTCGTGACTATCGTTGCGTGCATACGGACACGCTTGGGTATGTTTACCATACAAGGTTTACTAGGGAAACCTGCTTGCTCGACCATTGCCCTCCCGTCGCGGACACCATTCTTGGACAGAAGTCCTAGTACGTAGCGTTCTTTATTGTACTTGATCAGTTTGTATTGCCTTCGCTTTGTTCCATCGACACTTGCTACTGCTCACTAAGGGGGTTTTGTTTTGTGATGTGTACGATAAGCCACCGTCTATCCTATCCGGCACTTTATCAACACTTTTCACCCAAGTCATAGGAACGTAGTGTACTTTCCCTGATCGGTACACAATTTTGGTTGCACGGCTATCCTGACCGGCAACTTGTACCAACATGGACATCCATGAACGCGTACGCTCGGGCTGCGCCCTCCGTGTTGTACTTTCCCTGATCGGTACACAATTTTGGTGCACGGCTATCCTGACCGGCAACTTGTACCAACATGGACATCCATGAACGCGTACGCTCGGGCTGCGCCCTCCGTGTTGTACTTTCCCTGATCGGTACACAATTTTGGTGCACGGCTATCCTGACCGGCAACTTGTACCAACATGGACATCCATGAACGCGTACGCTCGGGCTGCGCCCTCCGTGTTGTACTTTCCCTGATCGGTACACAATTTTGGTGCACGGCTATCCTGACCGGCAACTTGTACCAACATGGACATCCATGAACGCGTACGCTCGGGCTGCGCCCTCCGTGTTGTACTTTCCTGATCGGTACACAATTTTGGTGCACGGCTATCCTGACCGCACTAAATCGTCACTTTTCGTCCATAACCTAGGAACGTCGTGTAGGTTTCATCATTTTATGTTTGATTCGGTTTAATATGATTGAAAAATACGCTAAGTCCCAGAAATCTGAACTCGAATACTTCCTCCATGTTGCGCCAAAAGCTACTGACCAACGCCTAGCTGAGACCCATTTATAGTTTAATTTCCATTAATAGTTTTGAAAAATACGCTAAGTCCCAGAAATCTGAACTCGAATACTTCCTCCATGTTGCGCCAAAAGCTACTGACCAACGCCTAGCTTGAGACCCATTTATAGTTTAATTTCCATTAATAGTTTTGAAAAATACGCTAAGTCCCAGAAATCTGAACTCGAATACTTCCTCCATGTTGCGCCAAAAGCTACTGACCAACGCCTAGCTTGAGACCCATTAATAGTTTAATTTAAATTAATAGTTTTGAAAAATACGCTAAGTCCCAGAAATCTGAACTCGAATACTTCTCCATGTGGCGCCAAAAGCTACTGACCAACGCCTAGGTACATGGTTGGTACATGGATTGTATGCATGCAGGCGTACTGCCGTGCTGGACCGGAAAATCGCACTAGCTACTAGAACGTAGAGTAATTCCCCTAGATAGGTGCTTTTGCATGCCTCTGATCGACGACCATGCAACTTGCAACGTGCGACACGCGTAGGTAGGCTTCCCCATACAAGTTCCCTAGGGTAGCACCAAATTGCATACTTTCAGGCGTAATTTTCGGAACCGTGTACCGTGCATGGTACAAGTATCAGTAGCTCGTGCAATTTGTTTTGCATCGTGTTGCGGTTGCAGGTGCGTCAAGATAGGAGTGTTTCGAGACTTTTGCCAAGCTTGAGTGCCATTTGCAGGATAATTGATGTTCTAGCCACGTTAAACATGCCACTTAATGCCGAAAAGGAAAAAGCCGTTTTCTAGGGACGTCCTGTCAAAAAGGTTGCCATCAGCGCTTTCCTCTCGAGTTCAGGATTCTTGGACTTAGCGTTTTTTCACGATCCAATCAAAAGACCAGATCGTGAAATAAACAATTAATACAAGTATGTACTAGTACATCCCTTCAACCGAAGGAAGTACACCATACATGACCCGTACGCCAATCATCCAAGCACATGACACGTCGACTAAGTCAACACATCATACAACTTGGACAACCGACGGGCAAGTAGGTCATCTCGTACACGACACATCGACCGACGAGGTCAACACGCCATGCACAAGACATCCTACTACCAAGACCGACCACCTCGACACACGACACGTTAACCAAACATGGTCAACATCATCATGCGCAAGGCAACCGGCCCAAACGGGTCAACATATACAACTTGTAACGAGAGCATGTAAGCTTACTGGTGTGGTCTGCACGTTCCTCGCATCAAGACAATCAAGTCAAGAAGGAGGAACGCCGACAAGCTCATTAGTGTTACGCGTCCATCTCCAACCTATGTCAAGTCACTCGTCTGACAAGGAAGAAGCACGACACATGTCCACTAATGTAAAGGAACAGTCTCCAGACCAAGTCAAGTCGCTCGTCTGACAAGGAAGGAGCCTGCACCAAGCTTCACCAGTATCCACCAAGTCCATTGTCTGTGAAGGCGGTCGAGCACAACACAGACCAGACAAGGTGAACAAAAGCTTACTACGAGTGTACTTATATGACTCACTGGTGTGGTCCGCACGGTCCTCACATCGAGACAATCAAGTCAAGAAGGAGGCACGCCGACAAGCTCATCAGTGTTAAGCAACCTTCTCCACAGCATGTCAAGTCACTCGTCTGACAAGCTAGGAGCACGATGCATGTCCACCAATGTAAAGCCTTAGTCTCCAGACCAAGTCAAGTCACTCGTCTGACAAGGAAGGAGCCTAAGTCAAGCTTCACCAGTACCCATTACCTAGTCCATGGCTGCATTAAGCACTTCATGAACAGGACAAGGTAGAGCCATAATGAGTGTACAGTATACGTACTGGTGTGGGTCGCACGGTCCTCACATCA
>NW_024428674.1:0-20156 GCF_017562075.2 Anopheles merus | reverse complement strand
AAGGTATGGTGTTATGCAGATGAAGTTGTTATGAAGTTGAATAACTCTATGATGAAAGTTTTTTTCCTAATTGTTTTCCATTTCACAGAAAAAAAGGCTTATCGCTTTACTATAGCTAGTAACTTATTATTAATCTAATTAAGTCGTAAAGATCTAAACTGTCTTTATTAAATAGTCCTAGTGAAGCTCAATCACACCGTGTAAGAAGCAACATATTAATTTCCAATCAATGTAACTTTAATTACAGCCGGCATGATGGAGGCGCATGGTACACGACGATCACGAAACGTTAAAAATAATTTTCACAGTAACGAAGGTTAAAGAGCCTAATGTTGCATTGTGATTTGTTACATTAATTCTTCTTCTTCTTTGGCTCAACAACCGTTGCCGGTCAAGGCCTGCCTGTACCACACTACTTGTGGGTTTGGCTTTCAGTAACTTATTGATCCCCCATAGCAGGATAGTCAGTCCTACGTATGGCGGCACGGTCCATTTGGGGCTTGAACCTATGACGGGCATGTTGTTACATTAACACTCTGATAAATAGTCTAAAAAGATCTTGATCTCTCTAAAATGAAAAATAGTTTAAAAATTACACTCTTTTAGTATGTACTGGCATGCTTCTTAAGTAGGAATTTTGAAATGTACCTTTCTTATCTAATACATTGATTTTGGATATAATTTTTAATCGTTCTATTTAAAAATACATTCTAGAAAAACCCGCAGAAAAACATCATAGATAAAGAGAGGTTCCACGTTCAAATTAAATGTTTAGAAGGATGCTTAAAAGCTATAAAGATAATATACAATATACAGATTATACAGATAAACAACTCCTTAGTAACAAAAAACGCAAAAGGGATTATAAAGCTTTTTTTATATCCCAATAATTTTTAAATAGCAATTTTTTTGATAATTTTATAAATTTATATTTTCATATTTATGACACTCACAATTTTTCTCAACTTTTCACGTTCGAAAAACAGCAAAAAGATACGATTGGATGAACAAGATTCTATCACATATTTGCTAGGACACCTTTGTGTTGAAAACGCTCATGCAAAGAAATGATAAATATTTTACATTTCGGCTTACATACAATTTGCTTTCGCCCAAATGATAATTGCAGACAAAAAAAAAGAAGCAAAACACATCATAAAGTTGCGTTCGTGCTCGTTGCGCTCTGCCGATCATATCGATTCGTCTCCTACCGCTGCTCGTTTCATTAGCTTCGCTAAAAAATATCATTATATTGATATCTAATTTACACCGCTGCTACTTCAAAGACAAGCCCACCATCCATCGATGCGCGATTTCACACGAAAGCATTAAGCGCTTTGGATGGAGCTACAGCGTACAGCACGCAAGCGGCAACATAAAAATGCTAGCAAAATATTCCACTCGGTTGAGTGAAAATCGCAAAGAAAATAGCCACAGAAAAAAGGAGGCTGAGCATAGCAAAGCTGTCCTCTGCCTACGGGCGAATGGGAAGTTTATATCTTCTTCCTACAACTCGGAAGATATCATCGTTCCGGTTGTTCTTTCTTTTTTTTTTTTGTGTTGTTGCCCCGTAACACTGTTCGATGCGGAAGCTGTGCCAGTTGTGCTCCGTTCTGCTACCAGCACACATCCTTTTTCCTCGATACGAGATCCTTCCATCGTGGCTGTCAACGCATCACATTTTGTCGCCAATTCATCGATGCTAGTTCCGACAAATTTTGCCCGCCAAATCGATTGCACGTTTGCAGCCGGCTGGAGCGAAAGACGTAAAAAGACGTACCGAAACCGTACGCATAAGAAGCTCCCGTCTCGTACATTTGGATTTGCCTGCAGGAATGAAGGAATGGAGAGTAAGACGAAGAAGGCAAAAATAGCGAGAAAAAGCTATGCCGTCTCCAGGGCGTCGGTATAACTTTTTCTTTCTTTTTTTATTATTGTGTATGTACATTTGTCCCCCTACTGCACGTCGTCAGGGACGAGTGTCGCACCCATGCTCCGCTCCGAGACGGCTATGTGTGTGTGTGAGTATGTGCATGTGCGAGTGGGCAAACAAATCAAGCGACAGAAGCAGGAAAACGATAGCAGACCGACAGCGAACCAAACGCATGGGAAGGCTAGTGCCATTTGGCAGGCAACGCTTTGCGGAGCGAATCGGCTCGGTGATGGTAGGACAGGAAGGACAGGAACCGGCTGCGATGGGGGCCCGTGAAAATAGGATCACGGTTCGCGACCATCCAATCCACGCTTTGATGGACAGCGACCGCGCCCGTTTTTGACATCAATCCCTGACGAGACTATGCGTTATGCGTAGTTATGCGCGTCGGCCAAGCGATGGCCAAGCGAGCTGCGGGTAGACTTCAATGTCCAGGAATTTTTTCCCCAGCTGACACGATCGCCCAAACCTATCAGGGACGATGGCTGGCCAATACGGCTAAAGGGCGGAGAGAGAGAGAGAGAGCTGCCATGGACTCGCGTGAGCTGCTGTGCAAATGTTTGTGTGTGATAATAATTTTTGTCACATCATTTGAAATTAATACCATCATATTACCTTTACTGGGGGGAAGTAGCCCTTCCCCTTATGCTTTGTTGGTGTTTATGGATTATGACCATGGCATTTTCTCGTGGAGGAAAGTGAAAAAATCTACCAACGAGCTTACTGGCTCGGTCCACGTCCACGAGGGCGTCCGTTTCCGGACGGTCCGGTACGATTACTAAACTGTTTGCGTCACCACATGCTACCCGGCGATAATTAAGCGAAACGGTGGCCAATCCATATATGAGACCGTGTCCAGCTTTTGGACACTGATCGAACGGAGCGCTGAGCGACACGTAATTAAGTTGTTTTCAAAAAGCAGATGACCGAGCAGAACACGGCGAGCCTAATGTTCGATTTTTGTTGCGTTTAATATGAAAAGCAAGAGTTATTTATATATAGTATTGCATGTTGTTTTACTGACTTTGTGCTGTTTGCGTAATATATTGTATAAGTCCTGGTTAAGATAAATATTTTAAAATATGGAGACGCCTGGTACCTGGTAGTTTTGTGATCATTTAAGGAATTATGTTTGGTATAAACCCTTAAAAACATTTTCATTTGATTTGTAAATATTTTTAAATTAACCAGAACTCTTTTTTCAACTAGATTTAACTGATTTTATATCTTATTTAATACTGAATGTCTCTAGTTTAACTATTTTTGTACCTGTTTCTAGCAGTAAAGCCTCAAAACTCCAATATTTATAACTGACTCATAATATTACCCTAACACGGTTTTTAAATAGTAAAGACAAACATAAACACAAGTGTCAGAAGTGTACGTTTAATATGAGATATTATTTAAAGCACTATGGTGGCAACTTCACCTCCACACCAATAGTCCACCAAAAGTCAAAAGAAAATACAAAATAAATGGTTAGAATAACAAGTTCTGATTGACTCGTTTTACCATTTCAAATATCAAATATCAAGCAAACCTTTGGTTCCTGCTTCAATTAACAGCTAGCCTTAAATGTGTAGTAAATTTACGTCTTCGCTTTCATTAGCAGCGAATGTAGCAAACAAAAACATCTCCCGTTGCCGAGGACCTGGCAATAACTTCCAGTGTGATTCTGGTGAAATACTGAAAGGTCCTTCGAATAACTTTAAATAATTGCACCCTCATAACAGCGCTCATTGCGCACTCCTCTCTCCAACTTCTGCTCGGTGACATTTTATTCTGCCTTCACTATAAATAGAGGGTTCGTCCCAAAGCTGTCCCGAGCGAGCGGTTCGAGTCCAATTAGTTGTTACGTAATGAGATGATTTCTAATTTTATCTCGTTTGGACGTACTTCACAGCGTGCTGCAACCTTTTTCAGCTAAAACCCATGTACCCGTGAAACGGTCCACACCGTTCAATGGCCATACCAGATAGTGTGAGTTTAAGGGAGGAGGGGACAAAACATCAACAACCACTCTCCAATACGGAGAGTAAGTACTGCGTACCAGCGTACTGACAAGTAAATGTCAGTTTGCATATCGACTCGGCGTGGTACTTTCTTACAAGCTCACAAGAAGCTCTTCAGCATGAAACATTGCTTAACTTTTTCGCAACGTTGTTTAAAGTTGGCGCTTCAAACTTCGAACCACCAGCCACCGTCTCTCGCTTCCTCGCATCAGGCATCGGTTCCGGCGAAAATGTTTGTTAATTAATTTCAAATTGATTTTTGACAGTCATTAGCACTGGCGTGACATTGGCGTAACAATGTCGAGCCGGGCCGCTTCCTTCCGCACACACACAAACACACACACACCGCCCCTACTGACAATACCCTATAAATCTTTGGGTCAAACAGCAAAGTAATGCACCGTACTTCCCGGCAGCAAGCAGTAAAGTTGCCAAAGTGGTGGGTCCCATCAAGACACAAGGGCTCCCTTCAGACTTAGGGATTTTGTCACTGTCGCAGATATCAAGGCGCAGGCAAACGTCTTGTCAAAGTGTCATGAATATTTAATGAACTGAGCCGCTGCACACTGGTATCTCTCGCAGCGCACAGTGCGCACTGGGAGTCCAAACAGCGAAACAGATTCGATTGGCAGCGTTCCAAATTGGTGGCCGCGCTTGCCGCGAAACACATTCGCTCAGCAAGCGCCCAAGCAACAGCTGAAAGTGATCCCTGCTGTGAGACAACCACGGCACTAGCATAGGCGAAAAGTAGGCAAAGATCCGCGAAAAATGCTCCACCGATAGGCAGTAATTAGATGAAGCATTTTAATGATTGAATAGCAATCGATCGTTGTCGCGACACCGCGTTGCTGTCAGTGGATAGTGCTAGCGCACGCGAGCGAATCGGTTTCGAAACGAGCCGCGAAACACCATTAACGAGTTGATTTATGATAAAGTGTGGCAAAAACTTGTGCCGCTGATTATTGGATAAAGCAGGCGCCTTTGGATAAATGATGGCAGTGTTTCAATTCCGCGCCAGCTGGTCCCGATCCCCACCTGGGCAGCGCGTGATGAGTTTTAAGTGATCGATCGTACTTTGACGCTTTATTGCAAAAAGGCCCCTTTGCCGTTCGAGAAAATTGTTTAAAAATGTGCAAAGTAGACATTTTTTATCGCTGTTTCTACAAGTGCTTAAATCGAACGCAATGAACTGTGTGCGTGTGTGTGTGTGTGTTGTATGTGTTGTTCAAAACAAAAACCTCTTTCTGCAGCGCCAACACGACTTGCGGTGTCGTTACAGTATCGTTCTCAGCGGAGGAAAGCACCGAGGTTCGAAGGCCTCGGCTACGCTGTCCATCAAATTTCCGGTTGATTAGCCCACGGTTTTGGGAGAGCGGAAGGAATGGGACTGCTCGAGTAAAAAGGAATGCTTCGCTTGCAAACTGATACGGCTAATATCATCGATCTTTTATTCCGGGCTTATTGCCGTACGGGGCTCTCTCTCTCTCTCTCTCCGGGCGGTGGACGCGTAGACATTTGCAATAAATTTATGTTTCCCCTTACGTTGTGTGGGCGTGCGACGGGAAGGGAGGAGCATAATGTTTGGCTAGGATATATTGATTGCATAAAACGGCTAATACATGGCGGTACGGATCTGTACCCCGTATGTCAAGAAGCTGCAATGACACGTGGCCGCAGGCACATACCAGAGCGGATGGGCACCATTCGTTACCACGAAATGATGGCCAGAGCCAGAAAGGGATACAAGCTCACACACCAGTTGAAGAAGGCAAGACGCTAGTTTGGACAACTTCACGCTACTTATCGTGAATCTCAACAACGTCAATGTGCGTGCGTGTGTGTGTGTAAGATTTATTTGCCCTTTTTTTCGTTATTGTGCAACTTGTTCTTCTTCGAAAAATTCTTCCAAAAAGCACATCTCGATTTCGCCCGAAACTGGAATCTTCTCAGAAAAAGCGATTAAACAACGGATGTCGGGAGCCGGTGTCGAACTCGTGAACAATGCAAACAAATCGACTAATGGTATGAAATTATCGATTCACTTGTTACAGCTGTTAATCACGAATCAAAACACCCCGTACCCACAGGACACCGCATGCCCGTTCGTGTGTGAAATTGTTATGCTTGCCTTGTTCGAAGTGGAAGTGATGGTGGCCATTGGGTGATAAAATTACACGTTATTACCCTGGTAACGGTTCCATCACACGGTTCTGTCCCGGGTGGTTTTTTCCATCTGCGATTTGATGGCCGCTCTTTGTGGCCCCATCGTCTGACGAGTCTGGATGGTGAAACTTTTGCAAATTTGATCCTCTCCATCGCCGGCGAGAGCAAGATGTCTTTGTGCAGCTAGCAGCAGCAGTCGTAGCCGTCGCAGTTAAAGGTGCGCGTGATTTTTGGCAGCACGCTGGCTCTTTAACTTTGATGTGCGCACAAACTTCACCGTACGCTTGCTTGGTGTGGCTTGCAATTCTAACCTCCCTTCCAAAAAAAAAAAAGAAAAAAAAAACCATCCCCAAAAAAGCTATTGAGCAGTAGGGGAAGAAACACAAAATAAAAGGAGAAGGTTGGTTTTGATTTTCCCTTCCTTTTCCGAGAAAGAAAACTTCAGACCCATCCCAGCCCCCAGCACTCCTCCGGGGGCGAGATCGACATTGTGTCTGTTAAGTATGAAAATTGATTCAACCTAATTTGATTTTCACCCGATCTCGATTTCGTCGTTAGGTTTCGGTGGCCTGCTGCCTGGAACAAACGGCGCAAAACAAACCAAAAAATGCAGCCATCTTTCCCATTTTCGACGGGGCATTTGGGATGGAGGAAAACCACCAAACAAGTGGTGGGAACAAACAAGTTCTACGGCGCGGTCTCTTTCTCGCTTTTGTCTGTGGCGTGCGTTTTCGAACCCGCTGGGAGTCAAAAATGGGCATCGCATCACAGCAACGATTGAGGAAATGAATCGAATTGAAAGTCGGTGTGCTCTTGGAGCTCTGAGCTCTGGCTTGCTGGTTGTAGTCTCACTTGAAGAGTTTTGGGTTTCTTTGCTTTCTTCGCACACTGTATAAGTTGCCCCGAGCTGTACGTCGGTGATTCGCAATAGTGTGCGCTGGATGTTTAAATTCGTTTAAGCTTGTTTAGTGCTTGTGAAAAACGATGCGAAAATGAAACGGGACGAAGATTGCGAGGATGCTGTGAAGTTCGATTATTGTTTGAAAGATTTTCGATCTTGTTTTTTTTTGTCATTCTAGTTTGGAAGATGTACCCCAAAAAGCTTTCATTATCGTTCGAAAGCTGTGGGGTTGAATATTTATATAGAATAGTTATTTCCTTTTAAGCGTTGCTTTAGCATCGTTGTGCTTCTAGTGCTTATTAAATATTTATTAAATCTAGTCGCAGTACCAACTGCGATATGAAACGTGTTGATAAAGTTTATTCCCCCCCCTCAATTACTACTCAATCGCATGTACACTTTACCATGTCGATCAACGTCAACATATCCTCCGAAGGCGCACTGTACTGGTTTGTATCCAGTCGCCAGTCTTGTACCTAAACTACTCCCTCAATTTTAGGATAGGAAATCGAATTTCGGTCTGCTGACAGCATATTACCTTCCTTTTTCGTGTGCGCTGCTCCTGCCCACGGCTGCGAGGGGAAAGCAAATCCAGTTATGTCAATCAATATCGGCAAGATCTTTCCGTGTCACTTCAATGTACTATGTCGACCTTAGTCGGTGATACGACACTTTGCTAAGATACTGTTTTCTAGCTGAGTGAGCTTGATCCCATCAGTATTAAATCATTAAAAACGCTTGCCTGTGCGCGTGTGTGTCAGTGCGGTAGCATTTTAATAATTTGATATGAGTTTGGTGACGCAAAAGTGTTGAGTACAGTTTTTAGAAAATAACAAAACCCGACTGCGACAGAATGCTAAAAAATTGATAACTATGGGAACAAAATAGTATAGGGGAAGGTAGGTAAAGACGGACACGTTAAGGGAAATGGTAAAAATCTAAGGATATATAGGTGCAACGACCATGAATATGTGCATACATTATCTTACACCCATGTTTTATTAGAAAATGTGTTTAAACTTTTAAGTTTCCATCGATTTTTGCGTTTTTTTTCAAGAATGAAAAACATGATTTTTTTCGTGCAGTTTTGAAACGTTCGGGTAAAACGGACACTTGATATGGGAAAGATGGACACCATGAAGACTAAGATGGACACCTTTAAAAAACATTGGAAAGTGAAGAGTTTTACAGTATTTTAACAAATTCTATCGCTTTCCACGCCCTGGTACGTTTATAAACCAATTATTGGCCAATTGCAACGACGATTCATTCAGCCGTGAATTTAGGAATTGTAAGCGACGCTTCTAATAGAACGTAGAATGCAGAATCTAAGGCATGGTGGACGTTGGACCAGCTTACAGAACAACGATTTAAAACTTCGCTTTAGGAAATTATTCCGCGGAAAGTCCGCGACCACAGCATATTTCAGGGACTTCTTAATAGGTCCAGCTATTTCTTACATTGAAGATTGAATTTTTCGATATCTGTAAACCCATAGAATCTCTCATCGATTCCTAAACGATTTGATATCAGTACTTTTTTTTATTAAAGTTGTCGTGACAAAATAATGGATTTCGTGAAGAACCTCATCAGCGTTGAGCGAGTAATATCATAACGCGTGACTGTTATTTTGGCCGGTGTTTCATTTCTCGCTTGTTTATTACTTTTTCTAGTTGCGTAATGTAAAAATACCCTTATTTAAGGTGTTTGAAGAAATTTATTCATCACCAATTGATATAAGAAGTAAAATAACTCAACAAATTCGGTGTCCATCTTTCCAAATGACAAAGTGTCCGTCTTTCCCCCTTTGGTGTCAGGATGTTTAAACCACCAGAAAACAATATTTTTTAATTCTTTCATTCTCGTTCTTTCGCCAGTTTTTTTGCTTAACAGTCATGATAAATCGTTCATTTAAAAAAACTTCCGAAAATATAACCAATGCAAGTTACAGAGCTTAAGACCTGCAGTAATCAAATTAGTACCACAATGGTGCGCACGATTGAAAATTTGTTTTGTTCGTGAATTTAACCAATTTCGCATATATTACACGAAAAATGTTCTCAAACGTGTTGTTGAATTCTAAATTGTTGAATTACTTGAAAATTGCCTTTTTCATGCATTTATGAAAAGTGCCCATCTTACCCGCAGTGTCCGGCTTTACCTACCTTCCCCTACTTCAATAGCGTCTATCGTAGCCGTATGAAACATACGAAAAACACTGTCACAACAGTCTCAAACAACTGTTATGTGTCGCTGAGTGAAATTAAATTGTAAATTGTAAAATCTAAACGGGTTAAGCCAAAAATTGGCGAATCCATTGTTAAGTAACTAAAAAATATAAATATAAATAAACTAATTCGACAGGCAGGAACACGGATCGAAAAGCATAAATAAATTAATGCGCTTTTTCCATTGAAAACATCATACTCAGTGGTAAAACAATCGTTCCCCAGGGTATTGCAGTGGTTTGTTGAGCATGCTATGAAAATGTGTTAAAAGCTCTACAATGTGACAAAAGCTCATGTAATGGAAAATTGGGTCAGAAAGTTGTCACAACCGAAGCCGTTTGGTTATTCAGTTTTATTAAACATACAGGAAAAATTCTTTTCAAAATATGTAAAATATACAACAACAAAAGTTAAGATAAACCCCTTTTCATATTCACTTGTTCTGAAAGTTTATCCATCTTTCTTTCTTAATAAATATCTGTTACTTAAAAAAAGCACAGTTCATTTCAGTTTCCATTAACCAAAACCCCTAGATCCAAACAATTTTTTTCTTTTCTTCGTGCTAGACGTTGTTACAAATTGAATATATTTACTCACCGACATATTTTCCCAACGTGGCTGGCAACAGATGGAACACATTTTTTCGTCCTTATTTTACCGTCATCGAAGCCTAGAGCTATCGGTTTTTACTGCGCCACTTCGTTTTTACTGTACACCGTATCGGCTCGAGATGTACAGCCAGTGTATGCAAACCGTCAATATGATGCGTATGGGAGGGGTAAAGAAAAATTGCGTCACCGAGAACGACCGATCCGTGACAAATGGCTCCGGACACGGTGTTTTTTGTTCTGCATTGATACACCGATGATTCATCGTACGAATTGTTCTTTCCCGTTAATCGGTTCTGTCATTTTATGAAGTTTGCCAAATCCTCCCCTTTCTTCTGCTCGTTCGTATTGTTAGTGAGCGGAAGAAACCGATGCTGAAGCTGTTATTTATGCTTAGCAGCGTATGGCTTCAATAGAAAATGCATTACATTTAAGCTGGCAGAGCGTTGGAATTGAAACGGTTCATGCACGTACGGTTTGCATATGAATGCGCAATTCCTATTACATTCGCGCATTTGTTTCATGCACCACCGCGGTGAACAGCGAAACCATAGATCACTAAATTATTGCAATAACTGGCACAGAAAGATGATCAAACCGATAACTCACCCAAAACTGGGAAACGGCAAATCGAGCCAAGTTTCAACAGGAAGCAGTCCCAGCCGATCCTTCCACCTTTCTACGCTCCAGGGCGCCGTGATAGTGCATATCGAAATTCATATTTCACTTTCAATTTATAGCAAAACCTACCCATCCTTGGCTTGGTGCAGGGACTAAGCTAGCCTTGGTTATAAACAACTCGGGAAATAGTCCAAAAATATCGGAATGAACGAAACAGCGGGATGAACTTTACTTTGCATGTATCAAGCTTGTACTCAGCTGCAGTACACCCGACACGCTTTTGAATAGATAATGAGGGTAGAGTGGCTAGTGGGGCACAGACTGGCATTCCGGCCATGATGGACGCAAAACCCGACGCTTCAGGCTTACTGTTTACCCAGAATCGTCAATCTGTTCGCGGGACTGGGACGTTCCGTATGGAGAGTTAGCCGGAATCGATCGAATCGGTCGCCTGTCGCTGTACATTGCGTTCGCAATCAATAATCGGGCTATTATTAATGATCGGCTAAAGCGTTTTTTTTTTCTTTTTTCGGGGAGGCCTTTGCTTTGCTCTCTTTCCTCCATGCCTACGCTACCAATCAAGCGATTCATAATAGCCTCAATTCGTACCCGTGTGTATCCGGGGCAATGCCTAGCCAATATCCTTTCGGCTCCATATGCGTTAGCGAAGCGCTCGGAAATCAGGGAAATTCGGACTTATTGGATGATGCTCGGAATCGATTCCGATACGCTCCGGTTATCTGGCGAAGGTGGTTACCCCACACGCGCATTCGTGTGTGTGTGTGTGTGTGTGTGTGTGTAGGTGTGTATGTGGTGAAACATTGCCCGAGACGTGTCAACGTTCATGTGTTCGCCGGGCGCTTCCCAATTGGCACCTGGGTTCATCGCTTTGGTGCACCGGCTCCGAACCCAGCAGCTTGCCAGGCGAACGTCCTTCGCTGCATCGCGGTGGCCGTGGTACGCTTCCGAGGAAAGCGATGGGTTTTGCAATGCTTGTAGGATTTCCCCGGTACACGCAGCGTGTCATACATATTTATGGCCGCATTCGTTGTCAGATCGTTTCAAAATCTCATCCTTCTCGATGCTCGATTTCTCGACTTCGACTTCGGCTGAGCCGTGTGGCCACGATGGTGTGCGAGCCCGTGTTCCGGGGTGGGGCGAGAGATACTTTTTGCCCGTTGTATTCCGGCGGAATGTTTGCGGACGCAGCAAGAGGCACCCAGCGATCCGTCTGTGTGCCACTCGGAAACCGGTCATTGTTTATGGAAATGTTATGGTTATTGGAATGTCCTAAGTAAATTGCCTGGAGTGGTCGTCGACTACTTACGTTCAGCCATGTTTGTACTTGGCGCTGGAAAGTAAAACGGATACTAAGCTGCTTGCATGAGTGTGTGGGAGTGAGAGCGAGCGGGAAAGAAACGAAAAGACTGAACGGTAGCTTGAGTAAATGTGAAAACGCAAAAGAAATATCCACCCGAGAATGGAAAGTGAGCCTGTGAAAATCGAAATACCAAAAACGAATGATTTACAGCAGAGCATGTCAATGGCCATGATGGAGCTTTATTGCAAATTGCACTATTGCGAGCTTATAGAAGAAGTCCTTGTTTTGAAAGCCGTTTTGTTGTTTTAAACTGAATGTAATTGATATATAGTTTGGTTTCAAAATACTAAGTGCAATTGACAAAAATAAGTTAAATTAGCATTTTGCTTTTGATTTACAGTTTTGCAGAAGAAAGGTATGTGAGTTTAAAAGAATGGGAAATATTTTAAAAATATGGTAAGGTAAATTCAAAATACTATTTGATGTACTTTAAAAACTAACCTAACTCATTTGGTGTGATAACTTCGGAGCTGTAACTTACTTTTAATCAGTATTGGTTTGGCTAAATGGTCATCCATGAATTACGCAAAACATTATAATTATGTACACTCGGCAATTCGTTCTCTATTTATTTCTCTATTACTTATGCAGAATCAAACAGCTGGATAATACTCTGTCGTGGGACGTTCTATGTGAGGCTTTAAGGCGAGCATGCTGTTAAGTCGGGCGAGTTGACGACTGCACCACGGGAACGTCCTCATAATCATTTATCTTTATTAGAGTTTTAAATGATTGATTTTTTTCTTTAATGGATTTTATGGATAGTTCTTCCTGGGTTCGGCTATGACAGAGCGCCATAACCAAAGGGAGATAGTTTATTCTGCGTACTGGGAGATTGGTATGTTCGAGTAACTTCCCATTTGAGTACCTGATTGCCTAAAATTACTTAAAATTCATTAAAATAATTGATTTGTAAAACTCAACATTTCACACAGATCTAGCGAACTACCATCAAGAAGAATGTGCACGACTCTTTAAAGCCGTCCTGATTGTACCATCCAATGTCACCCCTATTGAACTGACTTCCAAGAAACCCTGATCCACCGTAACATTCAATTAATTTTATGTAAATATTTAATCACTACAAATTGATTCTTACCGGGCGCAAACCGCCACCAAGTGCGAATTTTATCTATCATCATCGGGCATGGTTTGCGGCGTGTGAGTGGTCCGATTCGGGAAAGTCACACGATTTCCCAATTCTTTAATGACTTTGGTTGATTTGTAATGTCTAGAAGGACCAAGCCGGGCTGCACTGTGAACACAAATTAAGCCCTTCCGCCTCGGTATCCCTGGTTGGTTTGGGAAGTGGGACGGATGGTGCAGCTGCTATGAGATTACAACTAATCACCTTGTAAGCTGATGAGGGGAGCCTTTCGACGCCACCAGCTAAGCCCCGGGATCGGACCTGCGGTTGGTTGGTGCACAAAATGGCCGTCCTGGCTGGCTATGGACGGTGATAGTATCGTCAATGTCAAGTGCATGATAGTGAGTGGAAAGAAGGGAAGTAAAAACATTGGGCAATACGATATGGCTGGCGACGCTTTCGGTTGCTATCTATGCTTGGTAAAGTAATAGAACCGTTCACGTCTGTCAGTGCGGAATTTGCACTCCCGCATGTGCGCATCTACCCGTACAATGCCATCTTGCAACATATCGTTCTACATTTGAATAAATACATTCACACACTCATGGACACACGTGCGTTGGACTGTGTCAGCTAGCCAGCCAGCAAGCGCTGCCCTATCAGCTCCGTTGTTTTCTTTGTTCGGTGAAAAACCTCATCCACATGAGGGATGCACGTGGTATGGTACGGATTTTCAACAACGATCCGGTACAGAAAGGAGAGTCCGGCGCTGAAAGATGGATGCCGATCTCGGGGTGCACATTAACTGATTCAGCCCCCCCCGGGGGCGACACTTTCGTTCCGATTGGCGAACAAATTGCTAGAACGTAATGCATTTGCTTTGCATCTCATCTCGCTTTCGGATGCATTTCATAATGTGTTTCTCTTTTTCCCGCGTTGCTCGTTTCTTGTTTTTACTTGCTCCCTGTTTTGTCTTTTGCACTCCGCAAAATATGTACAGCGCGAGTGAAGTAACTGGCAAACCACACAGCAGCAGCAGCAGCAGCAGACAGAAGCGATGGGACCGCAGAAGGTAGGACCTGCTGCTTTTAACTTTTAAATGAAATAACTTATCATTCTGCGATGTGTTTTCGTTTTACCTCCAGTGCCAACCAGTTTTTACTCCGGTGTGCATATGCGTGGGTGACCTAGCGGGTAGCGGGGTGGATGGATAGTTTGGCTGAAAAGTAAAATAGTTTTCCGAGGGCCAGAAAAATGCAACGAGAAAGTTTACCCTATGTGAAACAGGGGTTTTGGCTGCATTCATCGCATCGGCGGCTGTTATTTGTTCTGCATTTTTGCAACTGCGCTGGGGACGGGAACGATACTTGTAAGCAGTACACACGAAAAATGCATCCTGCATCACAGGAGCAGCACTTTTTTGTGACTGGAAGCGTTACAGAGTGTTGCGTTTGGTTTATGCAAGTGAGAGCAAATTGTTTTCTCCTGTTTTTATAGTTGGCGGAAGTGTCAATTTTAAAACAGAGCTTAAAATTAACATCAGAAACAGACGTTTGTTTGAGCTTGATTCATTGCATTGCCATTACATCGTTACGTTAATATCTATTTTTTTGTGTTCTTACCGTTGAAAAAACATTGCGTATCTCTAAAAAGTGCTTTTTGAAAAATAAAGTCTAAATTTTGTAAAGCAAACTGACACCGAATGCAACTACATTTGCACATTCGGATGCCCACCGTCGGTTTGTGTGATGTGGCTGGAGGATGTACACCACAACCGAGAAAGCCACCTGTCAGTTGGTGTGCACGTGCCTGCTGCTGTTGTATTTTATTTTTATCCGTTCGTACTCTTCCGTGCAAATTCTTCAGTGCCTGGTTGCTATGTTTTTCATACCGGATTTTTTCCCCTTTGTCGTGTTCCGGTTGGTTCCTGTGTGTTCTTGCTACAATTTCCATGTTGACACAGGCGGGGGGGTTTTTGCGACCAGTTTTGTCGCAGACACTGAACACACCCAGAGAGGCGTAAAAGTGGTGACACTTTTTTGTTGCCTCTCTCCTGCTTCACACCCAAACAAGCTGCAGCTGTTAGTGAATCGGTAGAAATTTGATTTTCCCGTTGAATCCCGAAACGTTTTCTTCGATGGTAGTGTACTCGTTTGCATGCGATTTGTGCTTTTTTCTTCTCTATTCCGCACAGTTGTCAAAGCGTTTAGGGTGGTGAGTTTGGGAGAAATTTTTTGGTTTTTTTTTTGCTGCGAATGCAAGTTTTTTGAATACGGTTTAAATTTGAATTTCAGGCTGAAATAGTGGTTTTTGTGTTTGGAACGATTTTTGAAATTATATCTAGATTTATTTGGAATTTTTAAATGTTACAGCACACGTATACAAAACTGTCATTGAAAATCTAGAGAAAAATACAAAAAGTGTTTTTGAATGAAAAAGATGAATTTTATTGATCAATATGAAGAGAATATTGTAAATGATAATAAAATAAAAAATATAATCACACCCGTTATTTTTTTTGTAATGAATTGGAATATATTCAATATGACCTAGATAATCTATATGTTCATAAGACTTGAGACTTCTTCTACATCTTCAGCTTAACAGCCGTTGTCGGTCAAGGCCTACCCTATACCACAATGGGCTGGGTTATCGGTGACTTAATGACATAAGTCTAATATTTAAAAAACTACAAAGGAAAATAACTTCTCTTGAGCCTTTGGATATTAAATGTTTGATTCAAATGCCTCCTTATTATGTACATTATCACAGTATGATTCCATTCCGATGAGAAACGATCTTATCCCAGCATAAAACAATCTCTATTAATACAGTGCAAATGCAGAAATTCGATCACGTCATCTCAACACAGCTGTCTACCAACAATTGCTCAAGAACCGCATCAACACGAACTTTGTAAGAGTTTTGCACAAACTAGGCATGTTCTACAATACCGTGGGGGTTTTCCTCTACTTCTTACAAAGCATATTTCAGATTGGTTGTGTTGGTTTCATTTGCGCGCAAAGCATCGACAATCCTTACTCAGATACTTTTCTCAATTGGTGGAGAAAATATTTCAAAACAAAAAATAGCAACAATTGTTCCGCTAGAAAAGAAAAAAAAAAGCATGAAATCAGTAGCACGGCAAACCAGCGGCCAAAGTTATCTCTTACGGTAGGTAGAAAGGGACGATGCTGATCGCCACTGTGGTCTACTGGTCACGTATCGTCGAGGTTTTGCGATAGCATGTGAAGAAGTTTTGCTGCTATTTATCAACCACCGATCCGATTGTGTTTGTGATTGTGTGTGAGTATTGAGTGTGATTGGATTTAGCTGTGGTTTTTTAATACACGCGGAAGTCCGGAAACAAACACATACCCAACCGGCACGAGCAATCGATTAGCAAGCGAGCAGATAAATGTGCTTTGCAAATCACACTGGAAAGGTTACAGTTACGTACATACTTTGTACGGCTGCGCGTATTAAATAATTCACTAATAATGCCTATCGTTTGGCGCGACTATATAGTAAGGGATTCTCAAAGGATATTTTAGCAATGTTATGATAATATTTCGCAAACCATAAGTCACCTATACCCGAATATAAAGGCTCTCAAATTTATAGCTTTCTCAAACAAAGTTATGTTCCATTTTCGGAAGGATTATGCGAAGAATGATAACCATTACTAATCCTGCAGTCACCCGCAGACCTATCTGCCCATACAGTCCGATGAGTTGTGCTCTTGTTACATAGACACATTCTAACGATATTCACTAACAACGCTTCCCAGCGTCCTAGGTCTAATAATGACCATCAAAACGAAAAACAAAAAACAACAAAAATTCCCACAAATCTGGTGACAACCACAGTCTGTTATGCTTTTGGGCCGGCCTTTCCGAAAACATGACCTGCCTCACACAGTGCCGAACGGTCGGCACTCTCGGCAGCTCAGCCTCGACAGGTATCTGTCCAGGCGTTTGCGGTTCGGTTTTGGTATGGCAAACCATCCCCGGTGATGGAGCGGGTCGGAACAAAAGTTTTTTAATTAAAATTCCTGCTTTTGTTCATTACCCATGCAGTCGCCAGTACCGTCCTTCAGACTGACGAAAGCGGCACACACACACACAAACACACTTAGACCCTATGTTATGCAGCGGCATTGGCTTCTTTTCCCGGCTTGTTTTTGCCGCTTTCCAAGCTTCGAAGAATGTTGCCTTGATGCATGCAGCTTGCCATATGCATGGGTAGGATCCGCCGCCGTAGCCAAGATGCAACCAAGGACACAATGTCCACTGGCACTGGCAGGAGCCGTACGATGTGAGTGAGTGTGTGTGTGTGTGGGCCAGGATCGTGATAATGAAATTAAAATCAACTCTATTCAGTGTGCAGGGCGGGCCGCGATGGGTTCGTTGTGTGACTGGTTCACACTGGTTTGCATTACGGGTTTTGCATTTGTGCTAACACAGGGTGCTTTCCGGTTGGGTGTCGAAATAAGAGACAAACAAAACAGAAGACTTAAATTATTTTGGCATAAAACTGTGTCACTAGATCCTCAACGTAAACAAACCAATTAGAAAAGTAATGTGAATCTTCCTTTATATGACCCAGTTACAGGGCTTCTCAATTACTCTGAAATATAAGGAAAATGCTGCAATTATTCGGCCCAGGAACTGACTTTGAAACTATTCCAGAGTTAGAAACTAGAATCCATATCGGGCCTGACACTGGTACTGAGGCTATGTCTGCACTGGAACCGAATATGCTCCTGCAATAGAATTTTAACCAATATCGCTTCTGGCACTGATTCTGGATCGATACCGGACCTAGATCCAATATAGTCCAAGAAATGCAAATGAACCCAAACTGGTCGTGGAACTGATACTCAATCCATTCCGGTCCTGGAACTGATCTTGGGTCAATAACGAACCTGGAACTGATCCTGTACCTATGACGGTTTTGGAACTGATATTGAATCCTGTACGGAACTGAACTTGAGCTCAAATTGGGTGTTCACGAAGCGATTGGGCATAGGAACTGATCCTGGCCCCATAATGATCCTAGAACAGATCCTCTACCCGTAGCGGTATTGAATCCAATACGGTCCAGGAACTGAGCTTGAGCCCAAACTAGCCGTGGAACTGATACTGAACTCATTCCATCCTGGAACCGATATTGGGTTCATAACAAGCCTGGAACTGATCCTATACCAATACCGGTCTTGGAACTAATATTAAATCCGATACGATACAGGAACTGAACTTGACCTCAAACTGGTCCTGGAACTGGTCACGAACTCATTGGGTATAGGTACTGATAGTAAACCCATACCAGAACTGGAAATTATGTAGTTGGCAAACTATAATGGTGACATTAAAAAGCATCTTACCAGGCATGTAGTGGAATGTTTTGCTTGTAACAATGAAATTGTATAAACACCCTGTAAATTAAATTACCAGTACTCAGCGACCCTTTTGTGAAAACTATCACAAAACCAATAACATGCAAATGATCATGTACCGCCAAACAAGAACAGCCAACAATTTGCATAATATCTAACATGGATACCCTAATTACGTGCACAACCACTTCACTGTCTCTAGAAATGCTCAGCTTTGTAGTATGCGTGCCGAACAAAATTTGCACATTTGATTTAACGGGTTCATCTGCATTAAAGCTGTAAAGGTCATACGCCGATGGAGAAAGAAGCAGAACAAAAATCCTCACGATATGCGACTCCTTCATGTAAATAGTAATCGCACTGCTTTGACAGTCCCCAGAACCAAACCGAACCGAAGGGGACACCCACGAGGTTGTTCGTTACGGCTTTTTTGCATTTGCCCGATTTTGCGTTAGAACGCGCTGAAATACATTCCCATTATTTCGTCGTCACAAGCATGAAGTTCATAGCACAGGAAAATGAGATGAAAGAAGCAGAAAAATATGAACTGCCTTTGCATAACGGCCCTCTCGTACGGCGTGCCTTCCTACCATCTAAACTTTGATATACCGGAAGATAGCATTATCATCTGCGCTGCACGGAACGGGAGTCATTTTCTGCGGACTGTTTTTTTTTTGTCACCGTGCGAAAAGAAAACGAAGGGCATGCTCATGTATTTCGGGGGTCACAGAGGGAGGAAGGAAAAAAAAAACAACACTCCCATTAATGCTAATTAGTGCGCATGGAAAGCATTGTCATTCGCGATTGCAGTAATGAGCTAATTTAAGATAAGGGATAAAATCAAAAAATTCACCCACCATCACATTCCGGGAAAGTTAATTTTGTACACGCTCGCTTGCGTTCAAAAAATTCTACACAAACCAGGCCAAAGCTTCATCCCTCCCGACCACGGGAGTCACACTTAACGATGGGGTTTGTTTTTTTTTCGTTTTCTCCCTTTTCTGCCAAATGTACTCCGGTAAACTGTGTGTGTGCGGTGCGCTAAAGAGGAAAAAAAATCCCACGGTACGTTTCATTAATAATATTTCAACCGTTCACGCGTTAGCAACGTCGTCTTCCCGGCTGCGACGTCTTGCGAATGGGGAACGGAATCAGGTGCGACGAAGTAATTATAAAGCAGAGGATTGGTACCTTCGTACGCCCCGCCGCCGTTATGATACTGCACTAATGAGATTAATTGCTCTTTTAAGTGAGGCTTTTTCTCGCGTTTTCCGTATGTTCTTGAATGGTATGAAGGTGCTTTTGTAGAGTTCGTTTATCTGGGTCTTTTTTGGTTCGCATTTGATACGTTTAGAATTATGTAATTAGTAACATTACTTCATGAATTTTTCGTCCTTAAAGCAATAGCACAAGGGATGCTTTAATGTGGTTAACTCAATCACACGTTGTCGATAATTGACGGTATTTTTAGATGACAATAGCGTTACAGTGCCCACCACGCATAACACTCGAAATTAATGAGATTTTAAAAAAAAAGAAACCCGTTGTGACATTACCAACCAGCGCTGCTATCGTCCGCAGATGAAGCAAACAAAGCAAAACTGATCAAACATCACCTTTGAAATGAACTCATGAATAAAACACTAAGCAGTGCCAAACGAACGACGCACATGTGCCCACACACCACCGAGTGCGTAACCTAACGAGCCTTATGCGGTACGGTTATCCATCTCTCTTATCTGTTGCAAAATGGGAGCACAACCACCGTTTGTTTGGGGGCTGTTTTGCCTCGTTTTGGTTGGTTCTTGCCTCATCTGACACGGG
>NW_024428673.1:0-20177 GCF_017562075.2 Anopheles merus | reverse complement strand
GAACGTTGGATCCGTGAACGTCCGTATTTTACGCTTCATGCAAAAATGTATTGAAACAATGGTACAATTATTCTGTACAATAAGGTGTGTCCGAAAACGCTCATCGGCCTCTCGCCCTCACCAAGTCATTATCCTGACTTAATGGCTGACGCCTCTTAGTCATCTGCTGATTAGGCACTTCACGGTACGCATTATTGTGTTAACAAAAACAATAAAAATCGACAAGAAAAAGAAGATGCATTGATATGACAAGGCTCAGGCATAGATGAGAGTTTCTAATGAATTACAAATATCAAAAAGTTGAATTGTGGCCATGGAAAAAAACTGGCTTGACAAGTCCTTGCAAAATGATGAAGTTTACGAACTTTCGCCAAAGTAATTTTCTAAAGTGAAGTTCTAGAATGTTGGTTGTAAGATGAAGGAACGTCAACTGTATGTGCCCCAATATTTAAAACATGTCTTAGATTCTGCATTTGCGATATGTTACAGGCGGCGCTTACAATTCCTATGTTCGTAGCTGAATGAAACCGTCATTGCAATTGGCCTAGAGTTGATTTATGTATATACCAGAAGTGGAAAGCTATGGGATATGGGAAATATTATAAGCCTTTTCAATTTCAAACGTTTTCTATAGGTGTCCATCTTGCCCTTCATATTGTTAATCTTCCATAGCAGATATCCGTCTTACCCGAACATTTCAAACTGCACGAAAACAACTTTGCTTTTATTTCATGAAAAAACATAAAAACAATAGAGATTGATTATTTCTCTGTCCGTATTTGCCTATCTTCCCCTACTTATGAGTTATTTACATTACATTTTAGAATGTGTACTCACCGTTAACAAATAAAAAGTATACAATAACTTTAGGTGGATGGGTTGATATCTGACACTCGTACACTCCTTCATCATCTTTGTGAGCTCTTGATATCTTCAGCCGCCCATTATTTGGATATTGGAACTCTATGTGGTATCGCGGATCACCGGAATACGTTTGCCTTCCAACGGTCAACAGCTGTAAAGCTGTACGCCTTTTTTCGTCGTACCCAGGACACCTATAAAATAAAATAAAAAATAACACAACGTAACGTAACAATTGGAGAACCGCAAGATTAAGAGCATGATGTCACAGAATTGGTCACAGAATAAATTAGCCCCTATTTAATATTTATTGAGTTTGTTCATCGGATATAGAAAATGTCTTAATGAACTAGGTCCTTACAAGCTACAGGACGTTACATTACAGTAAATTCTCTCTTATATGATCTTATATGATTATATGAACTCTCTAATTGAAAACACCCTCATATTTGATCTTTTTGATAGTCCCTTCATTTTCAGTACAACTAGTTAATTTGGCCCAGTTACAGGGTTAAAGTCTAAGGACCAGTTTCCTCATTTTTTATGCCTATGTACACACACAAAAACTCGCCTTCGCTGACAGTTTGTTGGAACCTTATTACAGTTTCAACAGTAGGGCCCTTCACGATTTTAGTCAGGTTTTTTTTGTATGGAGTTTGACAGTTGGAGGCTGAAATCATGTAAACAGCCCGCTGCGCAAAGCGACGGAAGAAATCAAGGCGTTCGGAGAATTTTATCATGCCTCCTTTCCTCTATCAACGGCAAATTTGTCGAGCAGCTCGTCGAGCTGCCGTCCCTGGCTCCGCCTCATTCCCTCGCCTGAGCGCGCTGCCGAAGGTTTGGATGTGTTGGTGCGTCAGACGGCCAATCGCTGTCAGCCGTCGTCCGTGCTTTTTCCCTCCATAGCGCTATCTCTTTCTCGCGTGTGGTCAATGCTCGCGAGCTGTTGTGGCGCCTAAAAATGCCGTTAACAAACATTGCGGCGGCGATGAAGTTGCATTTTCACAAATCAAACCAAAAAAAGCGCAAAAGTTCAATTGCTGCAATGTAAAAATGACTAAGGAACGCTAGCTCACGATGAGGGTTTTGCTGTGCAACGTGCAGAATCCTAATCCGCATTAACACGTCAGTCCGGCGCTGATTTCATGAGCTTACCGTTCCGCCGGCATCTAGAACGCAAGCTGATTGTGGAACCGGTAAACTGGAAAGTCCACTGGCAGTCCCTGGGGCCTGCCATCGTGCTGAACGTGTTAAGCAGTAAGCATAGCACTAAGATTTTGCTTTCGCCTGTTGTGGATTACATAGATATGTTAAGCATCCTGCGCATGGTGTGAGTGTGCGTGTGTATGCAAAACTGTCGTCAAATGTAATTTCTTCCGGAATGTTATGATCCATCGGTCAAAGAAAGGAAGGTGTTCATGAAAGGCGGAAAGACGAATTGAGGCCCCTGAGGAGGGGTGGGTACTGACACAGGAAGAAGGAAGATTGGACAGTATACTTAAATTGCCTCGAATGGGGGGGGGGGGTGGCCATGGGACCCTACGATCATCGGTCACAGGCCCTAAAGTTGTTGTCGCCATGGGGGGGGGGGGGGGGGAGGGGTGCAAATGGTTCTCCAGCCACAGAGCCCTAACGAACATATTTCCGGGGGCCCTTGTCGCTAATAATCTGTCCACTTGTAGACATACGGCATACTACAGACTAGAAATCTTCGGCGACCGCCTAGTCCGCCTACCGTTAGGTCCACCGCTGGTTCATGACGGTGTTTTTTTCTATCGTGGAGGTGCATCCTTCCCCTGTCTGCAGCGTATGCATCGAGCAGGAGACAGTGTGGCAGTATGCAAGTTACCCGCTGGATAGGAGCGGTCCCGCGGCACCGCTGTCATTCCGCACATCTGCATGCCCGTAGGTGGTTCTAACCACGTATGAACCGTCCGCCGTAGCAAGGGCTAACTATCCGGCTACGTGCTACTCAAGTCCTGAAAAGGCCGGCATGATCGCGTAGACTATATTACGCCAATAATAATAATAATAATAAGAAGAAGAAGAACTTAGCATAGCAGTCAACACTCGGGGAGGTTTTTTTTTTTTGACTTTGGTGCTGCGGGTCTACCCGCTGTGGCGCGACAAATGCACGGAATTCACTCGACTAAAACATGAACCTACCGATCCGAACCCATTCCAAGGCATTGCCGGTCAATCAGCGTCATGATAATTTCTCCAAACCAACAAGCCGCCAGATTCCGGACGGGCAGGTGCAGCACCATATGCGCGAAAGAAATTTGCTACATATCACATGCACGTTTGCTTCGATCGTGTGCCTTTTAACACCCCCAACAGCAGAACCGATCGCAAAGATCGTGGTGCCAATCCGATAGTTGTGTTGTCTCTCAGGTAGCGAAATCGAAAATGCATGGACTTTGTAGCCGCAGCGGATGAAATGTACGCATCAGAATCAAATAGTTTTGGGTTTCCACACGCACGCACACACACTCACACAAAAACACACACACACGCACGCGAGCACGCCGCACGCACACACACACGCACACATGCACGTACGCGTGTACGCGGGCAGGCACCCGCGAAAGCGCAAAACGCAACGCACGCACCCACGAAAGCGCGAACGCAAGCACGCACTCCCCCCCCCCACCAGACCCCCCCCCCTGCATGATCGATACGGCTACCGTATCGGTAGAACGGCTGGTTCAGCTTTCTTGTATCGCATCCTCATCCACAGCGTCGGGCAGGGTGGGGGATCGCGGCATGATAGAGTGAACGGTCACTTTCCCCGCGCTTGTGTGTGTGCGTGTGTGTGTCGAGACCCGAAAACTCGAGACGATTTTCGGCACATAAAAAAAAAATATTGCCACCCCGCTGCGCAAAGCGACGGAAGAAATCAAGGCGTTCGGAGAATTTTATCATGCCTTCCTTTTCTCTCCAACGGCAAATTTGTCGAGCAGCTCGTCGAGCTGCCCGTCCCTGGCTCCGCCTCATTCCCCTCGCCTGAGCGCGCTGCCGAAGGTTTGGATGTGTTGGGGCGTCAGACGGCCAATCGCTGTCAGCCGTCGTCCGTGCTTTTTCCCTCCATAGCGCTATCTCTTTCTCGCTGTGGTCAATGCTCGCGAGCTGTTGTGGCGCCTAAAAATGCCGTTAACAAACATTGCGGCGATGAAGTTGCATTTTCACAAATCAAACCAAAACGCGCAATAAGTTCAATTGCTGCAATGTAAAAATGACCAAGGAAACGCCAGCTCACGCGCAGAACCCTAATTCGCATTGACACGTTCAGCCCGGCGCTGATTTCATTAACTTCCGTTCCACCAGCATCAAGAACGCAAGCTGATTGTGAACCGGCATACTGGAAAGTCCACTGTAGTCCCTGGGGCCTGCCATCGAACTGAACGTGCTAAGCATTAAGCATAACACTAAGCTGTTGATTTCGTTTGTTGTGGATTACATAGATATGTTAAGCATCCTGCGCATGTTGTGAGTGTGCGTGTGTATGCAAACTGTCGTCAAATGTAATTTCTTCCGGAATGTTATGATCCATCGGTCAAAGAAAGGAAGGTGTTCATGAAAGGCGGAAAGACGAATTGAGGCCCCTGAGGAGGGGGTACTGACACAGGGAAGAAGGAAGATTGGACAGTATACTTAAATTGCCATCGAATGGGGGGGGGGGGTGGCCATGGGACCCCTACGATCATCGGTCACAGGCCCTAAAGTTGTTGTCGCCATGGGGGGGGGGGTGGGGGGGGGGGGGGGGGGGGGGGAGGTGCAAATGGTTCTCCAGCCACAGAGCCCTAACGAACATCTTTCCGGGGCCCTTGTCGCTAATAATCTGTCCACTTGTAGACATACGGCATACTACAGACTAGAAATCTTCGGCGACCGCCTAGTCCGCCTACCGTTAGGTCCACCGCTGGTTCATGACGGTGTTTTTTTCTATCGTGGAGGTGCATCCTTCCCCCTGTCTGCAGCGTATGCATCGAGCAGGAGACAGTGTGGCAGTATGCAAGTTACCCGCTGGATAGGAGCGGTCCCGCGGCACCGCTGTCATTCCGCACATCTGCATGCCCGTCGTGGGTTCTAACCGCGTATGAACCGTCCGCCGTAGCAAGGGCTAACTATCCGGCTACGTGCTACTCAAGTCCTGAAAAGGCCGGCATGATCGCGTAGACTATTACGCCAATAATAATAATAATAAGAAGAAGAAGAACTTAGCATAGCAGTCCACACTCGGGAAGGTTTTTGTTTTGACTTTGGTGCTGCCGGGTCTACCGCTGTGGCGCGACAAATGCACGGAATTCACTCGACTAAAACATGAACCTACGATCCGAACCCATTCCAAGGCATTGCCGGTCAATCAGCGTCATGATAACTTCTCCAAACCAACAAGCCGCCAGATTCCGGACGGGCAGGTGCAGCACCATATGCGCGAAAGAAATTTGCTACATATCACATGCACGTTTGCTTCGATCGTGTGCCTGTTTAACACCCCCAACAGCAGAACCGATCGCAAAGATCGTGGTGCCAATCCGATAGTTGTGTTGTCTCTCAGGTAGCGAAATCGAAAATGCATGGACTTTGTAGCCGCAGCGGATGAAAATGTACGCATCAGAATCAAATAGTTTTGGGGTTTCCACATGCACGCACACACACTCACACAAAAAACACACACACACGCACGCGAGCACGCACGCACGCACACACACACGCACACATGCACGTACGCGTGTACGCGGGCAGGCACCCGCGAAAGCGCAAACGCAAGCACGCACCCACGAAAGCGCGAACGCAAGCACGCACTCCCCCCCCCCCACCAGACCCCCCCCCCTGCATGATCGATTACGGCTACCGTATCGGTAGAACGGCTGGTTCAGCTTTCTTGTATCGCATCCTCATCCACAGCGTCGGGCAGGGTGGGGATCGCGGCATGATAGAGTGAACGGTCACTTCCCCGCGCTTTGTGTGTGTGCGTGTGTGTGTCGAGACCCGAAAACTCGAGACAGATTTCGGCACATAAAAAAAAATATTGCCACTATACATTGCTACATGATGCTTAGAAGGTCGTTGAAGCGTCAAACATGTTCAATTAAAAATATATTAGATTAGTGTTAGACGTTCTCCTACGCTTGTTTTAAATAGGCTTCGTCACCCTCGATTGCCACGGGCATCGAATGGTCTCATCAGCAGCGGCACGAAATAAAATAAACCATCAATACACCGATAACACTTTAATCCCAATCCAGCTTCTCCCACAGCGTCTCAAGTCACACACAAATTAATAAATGCTAACACCCACCAATAACAATACACAACCGCAATGCACATATATGAATCAACGCATACATCCAAACACCCAATCAGCTGGCGGCGGAAGGCACGGGTAGAAGCGCAAGTAAGGCAAGGCAGGGTGAGGGAGGGAGAAGAAGCGGACGAGAAAATGGGCGCCAATATTTTTAAATTTTTTTACCGTTTTTTTGCTCCACCGCCATAAATAGTTCGTCCATTTCGCCAACAGATGGCGCTAAACTTGCTCGACCCAGCGCGGGAATCGCTGAAGTCCAGCGCGGGAGACTAGGCCAAATCTGCGCTGGCCAGCGCAGATTTTGGTATATTTCCTGCGCTGGAAACTGCTCGAATTTGCGCAGCGGGACTATACATTCCCGCTGCGCAAATTCGAGCAGTTTCCAGCGCAGGAAATATACCAAAATCTGCGCTGGCCAGCGCAGATTTTGGCTGGTCTCCCGCGCTGGACTTCAGCGATTCCTGCGCTGGGTCGAGCTAGTTTAGCGCCATCTGTTGGCGAAATGGACGAACTATTTGTGGCGGTGGAGCAAAAAAAAAACGGTCAAAAATTTAAAAATATTGGCGCCCATTTTTTCGTCCGCTGCTTCTACCTCCCTCACCCTGCCTTGCCTTACTTGCGCTTCTGCCCGTGCCTTCCTGCCGCCAGCTGATTGGGTGTTTGTGGTGTATGCGTTGATTCTCATATGTGCATTGCGGTTGTGTATTGTTATTGGTGGGTGTTAGCATTTATTAATTTGTGTGTGGCCTTGAGACGCTGTGGGAGAAGCTGGATTGGGATTCAAAGTGTTATCGGTGTATTGATGGTTTATTTTATTTCGTGCCGTTGCTGATGAGACCATTCGATGCCCGTGGCAATCGAGGGTGACGAAGCCTATTTAAAACAAGTATAGGAGAACGTCTAACACTAATCTAATATATTTTTAATTTGAACATGTTTGATGCTTCAACGACCTTCTAAGCATCATGTAGCACAATATATAGTGGCAAAAAAATATTTTTTTTAAATGTGCCGAAATTTGTCACAAGTTTTCGGGTCTTGACACACACATGCACACAGCGCGGGGAAAGTGACCGTTCACTCTATCATGTCGCGATCCCCCAACCCGCCCGGCGCTTTGAATGAGGATGCGCTACAAGATAGCTGAACCAGCCGTTCTACCGATAAGGTAGCCGTACTCGCTCGTGCGGGAGGGGGGGGAGGGTTTGGTGGAGGGTGCGTGATCGCGTGCGCGACTTCGGGGCGCGTGCTCGTGCGCGAGCTTTCGTGGGTGCGTGCTGGCGTGCGCGCGTACGTGCATGTGTGCGTGCGTGCGTGCGTGTGTGTGTGCGTGCGTGAGTGCGTGCGTGCTGGCGTCCGCGCGTTCATGCATGTGTGCGTGTGTGTGTGTGTGTGTGAGTTTGCGCGCGCATGTTTGTGTGTTTGTGTGTGTGCGTGCGTTTGGATACCCCAAAACTATTTGATTCTTATGGGTACATATTCATCCGCTGCGGCTACAAAGTCCATGCATTTTCGATCTCGCTACCTGAGAGACAACACAACCATTGGCATTGGCATCTTTGTGATCGGCTCTGCTATTGGGGGTATTAAAAAGACACATGATTTAAGCAAACGTGCGTGTCATTTGTTGCACATTTATTTCTAATTCAGCTAGCGGACGCAAGTGGAAACAACATTTTGAATTGAATCCATAGAGGATTCTGGATTTGTTTATTACGGTGCGCGTATGGTGCTGCACCTGTCCGTCCAGAATCTGGTGGCTTGTTGGTTTGGAGTAGTTATCATGACGCCGGTCGACCGGCAATGCCTTGGAATGGGTTCGGATCGGTAGGTTCATGTTTTGGTCGAGTGCATTCCGTGTATTTGTCTCGTCACAGCGGTAGCCCGGCAGCAACAAAGTCAAGACAAACTCTTACCCGAGTGTGGACTGCTATGCTTAGTTCTTTTTATTCTTATTATTATTATTATTATTATTATTATTATTATTATTATTATTGGCGTAATAGCCAACGCCCGGTCGTCGTAGAGCCGGTCTGGTGGTGCAGTCGTCAACTCGTACGACGTAACAACATGCCCGTCATGGGTTCAAGTCCCGAATAGACCGTGCTCCCATACGCAGAACTGACTATCCTGCTATGGTAACAATAAGTCACTGAAAGCCAAGCTCACTTTACTAGTGGGTACTGGCAGGCCTTGACCGACAGCGGTTGTTGCGCCAAAGAAGAAGAAGAAGAATAGCCAACGCGATCATGCCGGCCTTTTCAGGACTTGAGTACCACGTAGCCGGAGCCGGTGACTAATCCCTTGCTATGACGGACGGTTCATACGCGATTAGAACCCACGACGGGCATGCAGATGTGCGGAATGATGGCGGTGCTGCGGGCCCGCTCCTATCCGGTGTGCAACTTTCATACTGCCACACTGTCTCCTGCCCGGTGCATACGCAGCAGGCAGGGGAAGGATGCACCTCCACAGTAAAAAAAAACACCGTCATGAACCAGCGGTGGATCTAACGGTAGGCGGACTAGGCGGTCACCGAAGATCTCTAGTCTGTAGTATGCCGTATGTCTACAAGTGGACAGAGTGTTAGCGACAAGGGCCCCCGGAAAGATGGTCATTGGGGCTCCGTGGCAGGAGAACCATTTGCACCCCCCCCCCCCCATGGCGACTACAATTTTAGGGCCTGTGACCGATGATCGTAGGGGTTCCATCGCCAATCCCCCCCCCCCCACCCGCCAGCAATTTAAGTATAATGTTCAATCTCTTAACAGCTGTATGCCAGTACCCCCTCCTCCCGGTCATCAGCTATCATTTACAGGGGTCTCAATTTGTCTTTCCGCCTTTCATGAACACCTTCCTTTCCGATGGATCATAACATTCCGGAAAAGCATACATTCGGCGACAGTTTTGCACACACACGCACACTCACAACCTTGCGCAGACGGCTCAGCATATCTGTGTAATCTACACCATACGAAAGCAAAAAAGCTTAGTGTAGCAAAGTTATGCTTAATGCTTAACACGTTCAGTTCGATGGCAGGCCCCAGGGACTGCCAGTGAACTTTCCAGTATACCGGTTTCACAATCAGCTTGCGTTCTAGATGCCGGGGGAACGGTAAGCTCATGAAATTCAGCGCCGGGCTGAATGTGTTAATGCGAATTAGGGTTCTGCGCGTTGCACAGCAAACCCTCTATCGTGCTAGCGATTCCTTAGTCATTTTTATATTGCAGCAATTGAACTCATTGCGCTTTTTTTGTTTGATTTGTGAAAATGCAACTTCATCGCCGCAATGTTTGTTAACGGCATTTTTAGGCGCCACAACAACTCGCAAGCATTGACCACACGCGAGAAAGAGATGGCGCTATGGAGGGAAAAAGCACGGACGACGGCTGACAGCGATTGGCCGTCTGACGCACCAACACATCCAAACCTTCGGCAGCGTGCTCAGGCGAGGGGTATGAGGCGGAGCCAGGGACGGGTAGCTCGACGAGCTGCTCGACAAATTTGCCGTTGGAGAGAAAAGGAAGGCATGATAAAATTCTCAGAACGCCATAACGCCTTCCGTCGCTTTGCACAGCGGGTTTGCACAGCGGGCAGTTATAATTATAGCACCTCTAGAGCAGGTATAACAGTGCGATTTGTAGCATACTAAACACCTGAATTTTTACATTCTTGTTTTTGAAATAATCCACAAAATTTGAAATAGTGATTTTTTCGACCAATAACATCTCATAAAAAAATTATATATTCGTAATAAAGCTTATTTAAAACACCTTAAGATTTCGAGCAGATGATACTACTCGTAACCCTCGCAATATTTCACGGGTAATTTTTAACGTGAACACTGGTTACTACTAATAACAAAATTTATTTATTTAATTGAAAATCCCTGTAAAGACTTACCGTTTTGTCTTGCAGGAGGCTGATTCTACAACTTAAAAAAAGTGTATCACCGTTCTGCACTGTGATATTCGTGACATTATCAGTTTCAAAGTGAGGTCCGTACCTGTTTTTAGGAAAAGAACATAAGAATGAAGTAGAATGTGTGATTATAACAATCAAATTTAGGACTGCAATTGATATAACAATCCTCTGTTTAAACTTAATTTTAATGTATGTTTATTTTTATACAAAGTTTTTATCTATGAATATATTTTAATTTCTATATGAAACTATCTATATATAAGCTATTCAATTCAATTTGAGTATGGCGTGTATCGGGGATAACCTCCCGCTGCGCAAATTCGAGCAGTTTCCAGCGCAGGAATATACCAAAATCTACGCTGGCCAGCGCAGATTTGCCTAGTCTCCCGCGCTGGACTTCAGCGATTCCCGCGCTGGGTCGAGCAAGTTTAGCGCCATCTGTTGGCGAAATGGACGAACTATTTATGGCGGTGGAGCAAAAAAACGGTAAAAAATTTAAAAATATTGGCGCCCATTTTCTCGTCCGCTTCTTCTCCCTCCCTCACCCTGCCTTGCCTTACTTGCGCTTCTACCCGTGCCTTCCGCCGCCAGCTGATTGGGTGTTGTGATGTATGCGTTGATTCATATATGTGCATTGCGGTTGTGTATTGTTATTGGTGGGTGTTAGCATTTATTAATTTGTGTGTGACCTTGAGACGCTGTGGGAGAAGCTGGATTGGGATTTAAAGTGTTATCGGTGTATTGATGGTTTATTTTATTTCGTGCCGCTGCTGATGAGACCATTCGATGCCCGTGGCAATCGAGGGTGACGAAGCCTATTTAAAACAAGCGTAGGAGAACGTCTAACACTAATCTAATATATTTTTAATTTGAACATGTTTGACGCTTCAACGACCTTCTAAGCATCATGTAGCAATGTATAGTGGCAATATTTTTTTTTTATGTGCCGAAATCTGTCTCGAGTTTCGGGTCTCGACACACACACGCACACACACAAAGCGCGGGGAAAGTGACCGTTCACTCTATCATGCCGCGATCCCCCACCCTGCCCGACGCTGTGGATGAGGATGCGATACAAGAAAGCTGAACCAGCCGTTCTACCGATACGGTAGCCGTAATCGATCATGCAGGGGGGGGGGGGGGTCTGGGGGGGGGGGGAGTGCGTGCTTGCGTTCGCGCTTTCGTGGGTGCGTGCTTGCGTTTGCGCTTTCGCGGGTGCCTGCCCGCGTACACGCGTACGTGCATGTGTGCGTGTGTGTGCGTGCGTGCGTGCTCGCGTGCGTGTGTGTGTGTTTTGTGTGAGTGTGTGTGCGTGCGTGTGGAAACCCCAAAACTATTTGATTCTGATGCGTACATTTTCATCCGCTGCGGCTACAAAGTCCATGCATTTTCGATTTCGCTACCTGAGAGACAACACAACTATCGGATTGGCACCACGATCTTTGCGATCGGTTCTGCTGTTGGGGGTGTTAAACAGGCACACGATCGAAGCAAACGTGCATGTGATATGTAGCAAATTTCTTTCGCGCATATGGTGCTGCACCTGCCCGTCCGGAATCTGGCGGCTTGTTGGTTTGGAGAAGTTATCATGACGCTGATTGACCGGCAATGCCTTGGAATGGGTTCGGATCGGTAGGTTCATGTTTTAGTCGAGTGAATTCCGTGCATTTGTCGCGCCACAGCGGTAGACCCGGCAGCACCAAAGTCAAAACAAAAACCTTCCCCGAGTGTGGACTGCTATGCTAAGTTCTTCTTCTTCTTATTATTATTATTATTATTGGCGTAATAGTCTACGCGATCATGCCGGCCTTTTCAGGACTTGAGTAGCACGTAGCCGGATAGTTAGCCCTTGCTACGGCGGACGGTTCATACGCGGTTAGAACCCACGACGGGCATGCAGATGTGCGGAATGACAGCGGTGCCGCGGGACCGCTCCTATCCAGCGGGTAACTTGCATACTGCCACACTGTCTCCTGCTCGATGCATACGCTGCAGACAGGGGGAAGGATGCACCTCCACGATAGAAAAAAACACCGTCATGAACCAGCGGTGGACCTAACGGTAGGCGGACTAGGCGGTCGCCGAAGATTTCTAGTCTGTAGTATGCCGTATGTCTACAAGTGGACAGATTATTAGCGACAAGGGCCCCCGGAAAGATGTTCGTTAGGGCTCTGTGGCTGGAGAACCATTTGCACCTCCCCCCCCCCCCCCCCCCATGGCGACAACAACTTTAGGGCCTGTGACCGATGATCGTAGGGGTCCCATGGCCACCCCCCCCCCCCCATTCGATGGCAATTTAAGTATACTGTCCAATCTTCCTTCTTCCTGTGTCAGTACCCCCTCCTCAGGGGCCTCAATTCGTCTTTCCGCCTTTCATGAACACCTTCCTTTCTTTGACCGATGGATCATAACATTCCGGAAGAAATTACATTTGACGACAGTTTTGCATACACACGCACACTCACAACCATGCGCAGGATGCTTAACATATCTATGTAATCCACAACAAACGAAATCAACAGCTTAGTGTTATGCTTAATGCTTAGCACGTTCAGTTCGATGGCAGGCCCCAGGGACTACCAGTGGACTTTCCAGTATGCCGGTTTCACAATCAGCTTGCGTTCTTGATGCTGGTGGAACGGAAGTTAATGAAAATCAGCGCCGGGCTGAACGTGTCAATGCGAATTAGGGTTCTGCGCGTGAGCTGGCGTTTCCTTGGTCATTTTTACATTGCAGCAATTGAACTTATTGCGCGTTTTTGGTTTGATTTGTGAAAATGCAACTTCATCGCCGCAATGTTTGTTAACGGCATTTTTAGGCGCCACAACAGCTCGCGAGCATTGACCACACGCGAGAAAGAGATAGCGCTATGGAGGGAAAAAGCACGGACGACGGCTGACAGCGATTGGCCGTCTGACGCACCAACACATCCAAACCTTCGGCAGCGCGCTCAGGCGAGGGGAATGAGGCGGAGCCAGGGACGGGCAGCTCGACGAGCTGCTCGACAAATTTGCCGTTGGAGAGAAAAGGAAGGCATGATAAAATTCTCCGAACGCCTTGATTTCTTCCGTCGCTTTGCGCAGCGGGCTGTTTGTATAGATATTTAGATATATGCATATATTATATGTTATATGTATATGTATACGCGTTCGAAACCTAGTATTACCAAATTGAAAAGAGTTTACGAGTTCGAATTGTATGTACAAAGTTGACAATCGTTTAACCTGGTCGAAAAATAGTGTTACGATAATGAGCTAGCTTGAGATACCCTGTAACTCCAAATTCTTTAGTTGAGAAAAATGTCTGTATGCGTGAAGATATTTATTTTTCTTCCCCGTTAAACATTGCGAGGGTTGCGAGTTGTATCATCTTCTCAAAATCTTGAGGTGTTTGAAATAATTTTAAATTTTTATTCATATTTTTTTAAGAGGTGTAATGGTTGAAAAGATCACTGTTTCTATTTTGTGTGTTATTCACAATAAAATGTCAAAATTCAGGTGTTTATTATGCTACCATTTCCACTGTTATACCTGCTCTCCGCCCGTCAAACATTGCGAGGGTTGCGAGTCGTACCATCTGCTCGAAATCTTACGGCATATTTAATAATATTTATTTTTTATTCATAAATTTTTTTTGCTATTATTCGTTGAAAAGATCACAACTGAACTGAAACTTTGTACTGAAAATTTGCGAACTGAAAAGTTTGTAGGCCCCTGACTTAGAGGAATGTTGCAAATCGGTAGGTGAATGTGCCATGCAAGCTGTTGAAGTTTGCAATCATATAGGGGAGAGTTGCAATCGACCAGGGGAATTTTGCTAGCGTACTGTGGAGCTGTTATCAGATTGTGGGTGCCGATGTAAAAAGCTTCGAATTGATTATAATATTATAATAACGGAAGCGGGATAATATTAATTATAACGGGAAGATATTCCTTGAACCACCTTCTCCAGAAACTATCCAATAAATGTTGTGCCTGCTTCCAACTGCTTCTCAATGTGCTTTTGATATCATTAGGTGTACGTCTATCTGTTTAATGCATGATGAGCTCCCCAACAAAAAGTGATTTGGAGTCAGCGCTTCGTGGTCTGTTGACTCAAGAGGAATATAAGTAAGAGGTCTAGTGTTGATCATTGATTCTGCTTCTAGTATTATCGTTTCTAAAGTTTCGTCGTCGGGTTTTCTTGGTGAGTCTATAACTGTGCCTATTGCCGATTTCACGGACCTAACCATTCTTTTCCACGCTCCTCCCATGTGAGGTGCACCCGGTGGATTAAAGATCCACCGCGTGTTTGCTTTGGTGATAGCGGATGATAATTCTTTGTAGCGTTGCCTCTTTTCCAAATACAGCTGTCTACTAACACCTTGAAAGTTTGTACCATTATCGCTGAAGATTTCAGCTGGTGCTCCCCTTCGCGCCACAAATCTTCGCACTGCCATTACACACGGTTCTGTCGATAAGCTATGTACTACTTCCATATGAATGGCTCTTATAATTAGATAGGTAAAAAGAGCGATCCAGCGTTTTGCGTTGCTACGACCTAGTTTTACGTAAACCGGATCAAAATATTCGATTCCTTCGTATGTAAAATGCCGACCAAAAAGTGTAACTCTTTCTTTATGCAATGGTGTCATGGGGGTGTGCATGATATAGCGTGTTTTATCCTACAAAATATGCATTCGCAAAGTACACGTGCTATCAGCTCCCGCAGTTTCGGCACATAGTATTGATTTCGTAATTCGTTCACAACTGTCTCTCGATTGCCATGCTTGTATCTTCTGTGGAATTGGTCTACTAGTAAGAACGTTATTCGGGTTCATAACACCATGTTCATCCTAAAAAGGATACAATTTATATATCGTACTAGATCTTGGTATCTGCTTGAAACTGAGCATTTGTTTGATCTCCGCCTCGTAGTGTTCTTTTTGTGCCCATATACAAAGAGTTATCTCCGCCTTGGCATATTGTTCTTGACTAAGTGCCTCTTCACAGTTTGTATTACCTTGACATTTATGCTTCATGTATTTTATAAGCCAATGTATTCGTGCTATACTTCCTACAACCTTCTTCCATCGTGAGAATCGTTCAATCGCTACCATTTGTTGCTGTTCTGCATGGATGTTAACTCCTCTTAGCTCGTTGTTTGTTGTATATAGTTCTAACTTCTGTGCTGGCCAACATTCTTCTGTTTATTTTAAAAATGACGGTCATTTGAATCATGGTGAATTTTCATCGAAACTAGGCTCTTTGCTCCATTTGGTCGCTAAATCTGCCACATTTAACTTGGACTCCACTTTTCGCCATTCACTTACATCGGTTGAAGTAAGTATTTCAGCAACTCGAAAGCCTACGAACTGTTGGTATCTTCTATGGTCGGATCTTAACCAGGCTAAAACTATTTCAGAATCGATCCATAGCACACGACGTCTGACTTTCAACCGGTGATTCGCTTCTGGGTTGTTCAGAAGTCGTACGCCAATCTAGAAGTACCACGCCTTGAAGTTCCAACCGCGGCACGGACATCAACTTTAAAGCTGCTACTTTCGCCTTTGCTACGACAAGTGCAATCTTGGGTTCGTCTCCAGTAACCACTCGGAAATATGCAACAGCTGCATATGCGGATTTGCTGGCATCTACAAATATATGAACTTCTAGATTGTTATAGCTTTCGTAGTTACCTCCATTAAAGTAGCACCGTGGAATATTTAATTCCGATAATCGGGGTAACATGTCGATCCAACGCCTCCACTGTTGGTTTTCACTTTCGTGTATCGTTTCATCCCAGTCAATTCCAGCAGCCCATATTTCTTGCAGCAGTATTCGTCCATGTATAACAAAAAAAAACAGCCTCAGAGGATCGAACAAGTTAATTACAATTCTCAATACCTTTCTCTTTGTGGGGATATGTGTTTTCAGCAATATACTCTCCATTTCCGGCCTCATTACAAACGAGTAAGTTCAAACGTCTTTGTCCGGTTTCCACTTCATACCCAGTACAGATTCTACTCCTTTGTAGACTTCTATAACCTTATCTATGTCCATTGCCTCTTGACTCACACCTTCCACTATTGCCTGATTATTCGATAAAAAGCGACATATTTCGAATTCTCCCTCTGCATGGATTCTTTTCACCTCCAGTCCTACATCAATAGCTTCTTCCACCGTCGCAAAACTATCGAGGTAATCGTACACATAGTGGAAATCTAATATGGCGGTCAGCGTGCGCTTAAAATCGTTACCTATTTCCCATGCCTTACGATTTTAATATATTGCGCTGAAGTTTGAGAACAGGCTGCTCCAAACATAGCCTCATCCAGTACGTATACAGAAACGTCTTCTGTTGGATTTTCTCTCCATAAAAAACGCTGGTAATGCCGTTTAGCAGGCCGAATTAGTTATCGATGAAATATCGCTTAAATGTCTTCCGTTTAAGCATATGCTTATTTTCTAATGTTGTATAGTACGGATATCAGCGAATTCGAAAGGTCGGGGCCTTTTAAAAGCGCAGCATTCAGCGATACTCCATGTTAAGCAGTTGCTGCATCCCAAAAAATTCTCACTTTGCTCGGTTTTCTCGGATTGATCACTAATCCTAGCGGCAAATACCAATTTTCGTCGATTTTCGTGTCTTGTAACTCATTAGTTGTAGCTTGGTGAGCATATTATTCCTCTACATATTCCCTTAACAAACTGCGAACTCCCTAATATAACGTTTGGTCCTTTTGTAATCGTCTCTCCAGTCCAAGCAACCTTTTATAAGCCATTTCGTAGCTTGGTGGAAATTTTGGTTCATCGGTCTTCCACAATAGTCCGGTCTCGAACCGCTTTCCTATTAGATAGTAGTACTATCTAAAAGTGTTCGAGCTCTTTTAACTTCTTCTGCCTCAATATTACTGTTGGGGGTGTATTGTTCACTTTATCATGAATAATTAAGTCTTCCACTAGTTGCGTTAAGTCGTCGGAACCTTCTTCATTATGGTACATACCCTATGACACCTAGTCCTGGTAATTATTGTGTACGACCATATATTCCCCAGCCTAGTTTACATTTCGATGCTATTGGTTCATTCCAAGTCTCTTCCAGTGACCGTTTTAACATCAACTATCAACATCAACAGATGATTCATGGAGCACCCGAACATACCGAGATCTTCTTCTTTACGTTTCTTTAATTTAAAATCTGCCCATTTCAATTGGTACTCTGTAGGAAGCTTGTGCACTACATCGTGAAGCAATGTGGGGTTTAAGGTGATTTTTCATTCTTGCTGCCTCGATATGCAGTACCAAATCATTGACTACGCTTCCGAACCTAAGTAGACTCTGTAGGTCATCCCTTCTTGGAGAAGGTGTCATCCTTCACCTCCAAGAGGTTAATCACGCAAGGAACATTTTCAGGTATCAACAAGCGGCCTTGAACTAATTCTAGAGCTTGCCCTTTTAAACACCGTTGCAGCCTAGTAAGGTTTTCGTCTAATTGAAAACCGCATGTTTTGGTGGTTCTTTCGCAGCCGGCATACCATATAGCCCATTCTTTGGGGTCACCCGAAAACATCGGCAAATTCTTCCCGATTATAGTCGCGCTGCTATCTGTTTGTTTGTTGGTTCACTTTCTTCGTTAACGTGATAGGCTTGTTACTTTTTCTAGACGTATCATCAAACCATTCTTCTACTTTACTTTTTGTCGTCATAGATGGCACACTGTCTTTACTCAACCCATTTCTTCCGTTTCTAGTAGTACGCAATTCATCCAACTCTCTCTTGCTTCTCTTTCTCCGCACGTAAACGCTTACTCAATTGAAACTTAAGCAACGCAATCTCATTTAACAGTAATTCTTTGTAATTCTTCTTCTTCGTCATCTCCCCTGCGTACTGTCTCGTTACGTTTCGATTGCGTATCATCATCAGGCCGTCGAACTGCTGCACTACAATCGATCGACCGATCGTCGATTACCTCCAGCCGCTCCGTTCCATCACTACGCATCGACCGCGCATCGGCTCACCTGTTGCACGAACTATCGACCGTCCGCCGATTTCCTCTCGCCGCTCCGCCACGCCGCTCGATCGACCGCCCGTCGATTACCGCTAGCCGCTCCTCTACACTACTTGTCGCTAACAGCTTCTCGTCCTTGTATCACTTCTTCGTCACACCAGTACTACTCGCCACAGCGGATTTAGAAACGCTTTGCTCCTCTTTCAGAGAGCGCTTATCATCATCGCAAGATCGTTTCTTTGTTGACCGCGTGGCGCTCCTACTCTTAAGCCCTCCTTTAACGCTTCCGCCGACCTGCTCTGCGTGATTTGCAACTTCCATCGAATCAGACGTGTTCTTCGCTCCAGAACTGCACTTTTCACACATCCACGGGTTGTGCTTAATTTCATCGTCAACTCCTGCTTACCCATAATGCTGTCACTCTCCACACTTGTCACATGACACCATATCATCCGCTTCGTCTGAGCAATTGCAAGCAACGCAGTTCATCTTTCCCACTTCTTGATGATGATCAAATTTTAAAGAAATTTGTAGAGATGGAAAACTTGTAACACCTTTATATTATCACACTTTTTTATTGGCGACGCTTTAAGATTTGATGCTGCCCACGTTGCTCTTTCCTATCTCCAAATCGTCTCTTTTCCGGAAACTGCTCTTTTCCTTTCTTCACTCGGTCGGGCGATACAGCAGTGCGTTTTCTCTCCTTGGACTGCGTTATTTCGTGCACTGCGTTGCCCATTTCGCTTAGTGCCTTTAACTTGATTCGTTTCCTATTTCGCCTGACCGTTACCCAAATAACAGATCTATAGCAACAAAACTAAACTAACTAAAACCACATAGAAACACCTCACGGAAACCAGAAGTTCATTTACGCCAAGCAAAATATAAAACAAAAACAACTAATTGCTATTAAAACAAAACAACGACCCAATTTGTAAGAAATTGTACCGAACCGATATTTTACGGATAAATAAAACCAATTTTGATCGCGGCAGATCAGATTCGTTCGGAGCTAAAGTATTCGTAAGCTTCCTAAAACTTCACGTACCAACTTATTTCAAGAGTATATGTCACCCTACCAAAGGTAAGGCTTCTAAACTCCAACGTTTCAAATGCCGTGTTAAATCAGTTCACTTTGAACAGTTTCATAATATAAACGAGACTTTGATGAACATCTTCAATTAGTGGGATGTTTAACGTACACTACGTGAAAATGGGCTAGAACTACGCTTGGACAAATGCCAATTTGCATACAACGAGTTCCAGTTGTCAAACCAGTCCCTCAGGTGTATGTCCTAGTGATCGTTCCACCTCCACTCATGTCAGTAAAAACTTGGTTCGACACTGCTGGTAAGTTCGACACCTTGCCGTTTTTGTATTTAAAGAACTTTTTGAAGAATAAAAACTAGTACATATTATTTATGTCAACTGTTTCGAATATTTGAGTCACATATCACTGATCACAAACCAGTCAATTGTCAAAAAACAACATATAAACACATGGTGGAGCCGGTCTCATGGTACAGTCGTCAACTCGTACGACTTAACAACATGCCCGTCATGGGTTCAAGCCCCAAATAGACCGTGCCGCCATACGTAGGACTGACTATCCTGCTATGGGGGGAAATCAATAAGTCACTGAAAGCCAACCCCACAAGTGGGTTGGCAGGCCTTGACCGGCATCGGTTGTTGAGCCAAACAAGAAGAAGAAACACATGGTGGTTCTGATTGACAGCCGATGTAAGTTTTTACTTCTGGGACTTAAGGAATTGTGGCGTTATTTCAACAAAATTATAGTTTCCGTATTAACAGTATTGTTTTATAAACACTATTGATTAGTTCTATATCAAAGGGCGTAATTTTTATATTAAACTATATAATATAAAATGTCACTAAAACTTGTGCGGCCAATGGGGGTAAAATCGACACCCCACTTGGTAGTAGTGTAATGCTTATTTGTAGCATGTTAACTTTTTTATATCGTAATTTGGATTAGCCAAACAAATAGCAAATCAAAACAACGAGCTGTCATGATCACCTCGAACAGTTGTTAAAGGTTACCCCAGATGGCGCTGTCGAGAAAAATACGGA
>NW_024428672.1:0-20220 GCF_017562075.2 Anopheles merus | reverse complement strand
TGTGTAATTAACTACACCAACACCAGTTATTTTACGTCGGACATCGCCTACAGATGTGCCGGTCACGGACGATTGGGAGGTACACGTTCGGTTTTACGCACACTTGCTCTCGCATTGTACGAGGAGAGAGGAAGATCTCACTATCACTTAGTAACTCGAACGAATTCTGGTTTTACCGTCACATTGTTGTTGCCAAATTGTGACGTATTGTTGATGCTTTGGCGGTCTTCCACGTCGCTTTTTACCACGATCCATGACGATGGATCGGGTGAGCGATTTTTTTTTTAAAGTCGGCAATGTAGTTGCCTTGTTCTGCACGGACACTAACAACTGTACAACTCTGAACGATTTGTATACGCCACTCGAGCTCCGCAAACAACAAAAAATGATGACAATATGAGTGAAATTAATATTTTGTATGGAAATATAATTTTCTAAAAGAGATAGTAATCTAAATCTTCAATCATCAAATAAAACATTTATAATAAAAAAGCTAAACGATGGTGACTTTTGAGAAAAGAATAATAGACAAAAATAATTAAAAAAAAGAATTAGTAAAATGATTTTTTTTGAGAGAATTTTTGTAAGTTTACTGTTGTATACTTTTAAAACCATTCACCACCGTCACCAATTTCATTTGTAAATGTGTAACCTGCTCAGAAGAGTTTACTCGCTTCGATCATGATGCATCATTTCCTTAAAAGAATCATAATGTCATCTCTTAAATAAAACACATCACATTCAAACACCAGCAATATCACCTGTTGCTTCCAAAGCACCAGATCATCGGAATCCATTATCAACAGGTATGTCAACACGCTAGAGTGCGCATGAGCGACTCCATCACCGTCAAGGCGGACGGTTTCCATGGCGCGAATCAATGTACAAACAAATCGTAGCGAAAACTTCCTGCCCGATAAAAAACAATCACAAACGTCTTGACTGCTGGTGCAGTGGAAGTTTTTTCTTTGTGGTTTGCCAAATCCCATCGCAATGGACATATCCACCCAAACCCGTATTTTCAGTTCTCCCTCAACTACAAAGTGTTCGACAAGCTGGTGACCTGCGGGAAGTACGACGGGATCCATTCCTGTTTGACCATGGTCACAACGGCGGACAAGGTAGGAGCTTGCTTTTGCGCACCCTATGCTATGTGTGTGATGGTAGTGTGACCCTCGGCCAAAAGGAGACTCGTGAAAACTAGTTCACCGTCTGTGTGTACCAAAACCGGAGAGTTGCGCTCGATTGCTGCACGCGCTTCGTTCACACTACCATCATCACGAATCGAAACGATCTTGAGTGTGATCGATTTCCGCCTCTGCTGATTGTGCATGACTTTCTCAACCCTCTCATCCACCTCTTCCACCCCGTCCGGACAGATTCTAATCCACACGCACCACAAACGCTACGGGCTGCAAAACTCGAAGCTCTCGATTTCGGAAATCAAAAATGACATCGCACTGCTTAACATGAACTTTCCGATACGGGCGATCGTGGCCGGGCGGCTGAAGAAGGACGACGAACGCGACGTGCTGGTGATTGGAAGTCCTTCGCATGTGCTAGGTAGGTGGCCGTGTCGAGTGCAGCGACCGTTTTATAGAAAGTAACTTCAACTGCTGGATTGCAACCGTGTGGGTTGCATCGTTTTGCTTTCTGTCTGTCTGTTTTCAGCGTACCATGTGGATGAAAATTGTAACATGTTTCAGAGAGATTTCCACGAGGGCGTACGGTCTGCCGTGATCGGTGGCTACGCAAACAACCGGCAATACGCTGATCGTTGGCGGCAATGGTACGTATATGGGGCAATGTTTTGCATTTCAATGTATATTTTAACAGTCTACGAAATATTCAAATAACATATATTGTGTATTAGTGAAATAATTTAATTGCTCCTTTACATGTATGAACAATTGATACGATTAAAATTATTATAAAAGCTATGGTTTCTAATAATAATAATATGGTTATCTAATATAACTCACAACATGCTTAACTCCACACCAGGGTATAGTCGGTCAGTCATGACAGTATGCTGTTTGTGAATAAGATTTGAACCACGTCCTGCCTTGTAGGCGTCGGTGTGTTTATTTTTATTAATATTCTCCTAACATGGACTCTCGCTGTGACAATAATTGTAGAAATGGAAAAATAATCAATTTTGGTCACTTAAAAAAAACTGGTTTAATTGAGATAAACCCGGCAATGGCAATAGATACTACGTAGCGAGATGCAGATCGTCTCCCTTGTGATCGTCTCTGCCCGTGGTTTGTGGTGAAAAAGGAAGAATTGTAAAGATGATTTTAGGAATTTATGTATATTATTCATGAAGATCGACCAGGAAGGACTGCTCATTTGAGAATTATATTAAGGCATAGAAGTTTCTAAAAATAATATTTTTAAAGTTAATTTATGTTCTTTAATAATCATTCTAACCGGCAGTAATGCTGTAATTTACGTATTCTCGTTGTTAAAAAAGTATGTATTTTAAGTAATCTATTCAATATAAAGTCGATCGAAACAATTATTTTACACTAGAATATCATTATTAATCGCAACAGGGCTGCCTAGGTATGCTTTTTACGCAATCACAAACAAAACTACCGGTCAAGTGGTTACGGGTGTGCTGGTCAAAAGAGTCCAAAATACAGCAAGCAATAATTCTATTTATGTTTGCAGCGGTCGTCCGAGGCTACAATCAGGAGGGCACCGAAGTGCTGTGGCTGATAACGTCTGGCAGCGTGGTTTCACTGCTGCTAATCGATATCGATAAGGACGGTCAAAATGAGGTAAGACATTATCACTGACACACACATTCTCACACACGCAGGCAAGCACCAAGCTTTGAAGTTGATGTATTACTAGAATTGAAGACATTTAAATCAACAGAAGAAAAAAAACGCCCCATCAAACGACTGTCAAACCTTTCGAATTCGAATTACCCAAATTACAGCTCATCACCGGCACGGATGATGGATGCATACGGATCTACAATAAGGAAGCGCTGCTGCACGAGTTTACCGAGGGCAACGAGATACAGAATCTGGTCGCCCTGCGCACCGGCCAGTTTATGTACAGCGTCAAGAACGGCACGATCGGTGTGTTCGAGGAGAACGTGCGAATGTGGCGCATCAAGTCGAAGGCCCGCGCCACAGCGATGGCCACGTACGACATTCTGGGATGCGAGGCGAAGCAAATGATCGTCGGCTGGAAGAGTGGCAAGATCGATGTACGTGATCCCCGCACCGGGGACGTTTGGTTCCGGATGAAGATGAACGATTTCGTGTGCGGGATCGCTTGCAACGACTATCGGGGGATCGGGCTGCTGGATCTTGTCGTCGTGACGGCGGATGGAGAAAGTAAGGCCACGGGGATCGGGCGTGTGGATCGATGAGATCACACGATGAGACACGTGCTTCATGCCCTGTTTTCTCTCTCTCTCTCTCTCTTTTTGCTTTTCCGCCAGTAAGGGGATATACGACGCCAAGCGTCAACATGCTAACGTTGCACAACGTTGCCGATGAGGAAATGAACGCTCTGCTGACTCAGAAACAGAAACTGCTGCTCGAGCTGAAGCACTACGAAAACAACATCAAGTACAACAAGGAAATCCTGAGCAACACGAGCGAAAGCAATCTGGTGCAGAGTGTGCCGGACAACGTCGGCATCATACCGTCCAACACGCGGCTACAGATCGGCATTTCCACCAGCTACGATAGCAACGATATGAACATCGACATCACCGTGTCGACCAACAACTCGACCACGATTCGTGTCGTGTTGATCTTTGCTGATCAGCTGTTCAAGGAGGAAACGCTGATCGCGCACCTGACGAAGGACGTTTCGCGCATACTGATACCGCTCAAGACGCTCAAGGACAATGCGCAGGACATTCACATCAAAGCGTTCGTCGGCTACCCGAGCAGTGTGCAGTTTCACGTGTTTGAACTGACCGTCAGCTGCCCAAGTTTGCGATGTACACCATACCGCACAATCTGACCGGGTCACCGAAGAGTGTGTGTAAGTATGCCGCTTACGTTATGTGTGCAGTTTTGTTTTTTTTACGCGCTTAGTCACCCGGTATTTGTAGATGAAGTGAAGATCATCTGATTATTTTAAACCGCCAACACGTGCTTGCATGCATAAGTCATCGACATTCGACCCCAAAACCGAATGCCCGAACCAGTTTTGCTGTGTGGTGTGGTGGTGGTGCTGGATGGAAAACTGTGATTTGTGTTGTACGCCTTAACCGTTCGTACGGATGCAGTGCTAAAGCCCAGTGATGGATTCCTTTTTCGGCTTCGATACCAGTCTGCCGGGTGAGAACGACGAGGAGTAGGAGGAGGAGGAAGCTCGCCGATTCTTCCAGGCAGCACCGCGGCGCACCGCCGAACTGCATTCGCCGCTGCAGCGGCGCCGATGCAAAGAAGACATCTCGGACGAGGAGGAGTATGACGCCCTGAATGACGAAACGTTCGGTGCGGCGGACAAGGGCGACTGGAAGGACATCCACGAGCATCTCGTGCGGCTGGAAAGTTGCAGGAATGGGGGGCGAACCGGTTCCTTCCTTGGGGAGGATGAGGACGACGGGGGCAGCAGCGACAACAACAACAGCGAGAGCGGCCGTAGCAGTGTGGTGGCCCAAAGCATTGGCGATGAGTTCGCGAACAAGCTATGGCTGGATCCGAGCATCTGGGGTAGCCCGGCGAAGGTTCCGGCTCCGGTGCAGCCACCGTACAGCGATTATAGGCCCAGCGGTACGCCATTTTCTGCCCTGCCACCACAGCAGAGCGCCTTTCGACCACCGGAACCGGCGCATCCGATCGGGGGAGGTGGCCTGCCGCCAAAACCGCCTCCCTCACTGCCACCGGGCTTGTTTCCACCCATGAAGATGCTGTCAGTGGAGGACATTGAACGAACCATCATCCAGCATCAGCATCAGCAAAATCAGCATCAAAGTATGCTGCAAAAGCAAATGTCACAGCAGCAGCAGCAGCAACAACAACAACACCAACTCCATTACCATCACAACCAATTTCACCAGCAGCAGCAGCAGCAGACACTGCAACCATTCCGCACACCGGCACCGGTCCCGGCCCAACCACCACCACCAGTGAAAGCTCGCGATCATTTCACACCCGCCAAGGAGGTAAAGAGTATGCAGCCGCCGATCCCGATGATCTCCTCGCCAGTAGCAGCACCACCGTTACGGGTACCACCGGCGCTGCTCACCCCGCCGCTTTCGCTGCTGGGCGCCCGAAACGCCGGCCCCGCTGCCCTGTTCCCGCCCGGACCGTCGCAGGATGCTGAACAACGCGAACCGTCTTCCGCTTGGTTTGCTGCCGTACAACATGCTAGCCGCCCGACCGTACTCGACCCCGATCAACAACCTGGCGATGCATCCGGCATTCCCGCAGCGCTGCTCGTACGGTTCCCCGCTGCAAGGGTTTCTGGGTGGCCCCGGCCCGGTACAGATGGGTCCGCCACCGCCGCTACCTCCTCGCCATCCGGGACCAGCGCCGGGTGGGCCGCCGCCATTTTTGATGCAGCGCAGCCCGACGCCCCTGCCGACGAACCAGTTCAACCAGCGGCTGGTGCAGGAAATTCAACAAAACCATCCGCTGCTCGCGTTCAACCGACAGCTCGCTGCGGCCAGCACGCTCAGCGTTTGCGGCAATGGCGTGAACAAAGCAGCCCCGCTAGTAGCCCTGCCAAGGGCGGGTTTTATGAAGCAGCAGCACCATTTCCAGCAGCAGCAGCAGCAACGATCCCGAGTAGGCAATGGAATGCCATCGAGCACTGCAGGCGGCGGGCAGCCAGAGGAGCGCGATGAGTACGCAAACATGATGAGCAATCGCAACAAGCAGTGGCTAATCGGGATAAAGCTGACGCAGCTCAACTCGGACGCACCCTACTTTAACGATTACTATTTCACCGTGTACAAGCAGCGGCTGGCAGCGGCGAAGGGCGAGGGCGATAATAGGATCTATCGCGAAAATCAGCTCAACCATCCGTTCACCCAGCTGGAGGAGCATGCCCAGCTGCTGTTACTGTCGCTGCTGTCGAAGAACGGCAAGAGCGGGCTGCTCGGCACGAACCGCGAACGTCGCAGTTCCGAATCCCGCTCCAACCCGAACGGCGGTAGCGAGGGAAAGGATGGCTCAGCGCCGACGGGTGGTGGTCGAGCGTATACCCCGCTCCAATTTCAAAATTCGCTCGGCAAGCTGCAGTGCGGTAGTGTGATAGCGCCGCGAAAGCTCATCGACGCCGACGTGATGGGCAGCGACCAGCTGAACGGAAATGGCGTGCCGGCACTTGAACCGCCGCCCGCCGCTATCCAGCGCAAAGCTCGCCATGTGCTGCTGCTTATCGAGACGCTGTACAAGTTGGTGCTCAAGCTGGAAGATCTCGGCAATCCCGTTGCGATCGAAGCGATGAAAGCGCTGCGCGAAAAGAAAATGCGCAAGCGAACCAGCAGCACCGGCAGCGGCAGCGGTGTGGCGTGTTTGTCAGAAGCGGGCGCCAAGATTGGCAACGCATTGATAATTAATCCGAATTGGTAATTTAATGATAGTCACGTAAGATGATTTAACCAACAAATCCCGTTAATGTCGATACTAAGCTTCGGTTTTTTTAAATTAATTTAATTGCTCTCAATCTGCTTTTCAATAAGCGAAATATTGCGATATTACCATATACATTTTAATGTGAAAATCTAGAGAAGACTAGTTTTTAGCCTAACACACACCCACACACACACAACCTCACACTTGTAAAGTGTGGCAAGGGAAGAACTGATACTGAGTTGTCGATGATCATTTAATGTTCCTTATTTATTAGGCTTTGCGTATGTAAAACACACGTGTGTGTGTAAAAGGGTAGCGTAAACTGAATTGCGTATACTCTGTCACACGCCGAAATGAATATATTCCATGCTCCTCTCCATATAAACCCCTGTGAACCGAATGGTATCGTTAGATATTGCTTTTGCAAACCGTGTTATATAGTCATTTAAGTTTGGGCACGACATATAAAGCCCCCCCCTCTTACCTCCCCGGTTAGGTTATTAGGTTATCCGCATGTCGTGCTCGTGCTGATATTTAATTTCGCCCATAGTGTTTCGCGCAAACAGAGCACGTGCGGTTTGAATAGGATTGCAAATCGATCGAATCGAACTCTTTAGTGTAGTGTAAGTTAGTTAACTGGCCAAGGATGACAGACTCGATGTGTACAATGTGGCAGGGGTTTCCCCAGGCGTTCTCATAGCTGTGGGACACTTTATTGACTCTTTCTTAAGTAAAATGTAACGGGAATTGGACTCTATAGCACCCTTGTTGGACATATCCAATAGGAATTTCCAACGAACCTTTCCAAAAAGGGTGCAATAGAGTCCAATTTCCGTCATGTGAAGTTCACTTCCCAATTAGAAAGAGTCAAGAAGTAGTGTCTCATAACTATAACCAGGCTAGAAACCCTGGAAAATCCTGTAAACTGCATTTGAGCCACTTTGTCACATCCATCCGCCCTCTACACAATTAAGCTTCACGTGCAATGAGAAATGGAAAGAGTAGCTGTAGACACTGTAAAAACTGTCCGTACCCGCTTACGGCACTATCAAACGAAACATTAAAACACATTCGTCTCTTCATTCAGTAGTACATAAATCTATAGATACATAATTTTATAGTTGAGTGCATTTACCTGAACTTGTTTTTAGACTAATCTTTCGATAGCTCTTTTTCACGTGTCCGTTGGTGTTTATCACTCACTGAACTTCTTTACACGATTACTTCTTTCCTTTTCAAATGTACTAGCTAGATGTACTATGGCACTGCAATTACTTTTCGGAAAACTTAAAACCTATTACACTACTCACTTGAATTGCTTTGATTTCTCTACCTACTTTCCAATATAAGAACGGTTAAAAAATGTGAAGAGAGCCAACATGCCAAGAAAGCTGTGTAAATGAGCATTTTAGGCTATAATCTTGAACATAAACTTAAACACTGAGCAGCATAAAAAAACTGCAATTGAGTTAAACTATCCATGTAAAAGCTCTGTAATTAAAAAGCAATCAAGCGCAAATTCCGAAACATGCGATAGAGAAAATGTGTCTAAGAAAAATGAACAAAAAAGGAGATATCCACGATGGAATTGTCGAAAAAGAACAAACAATAAATCGAACTAATTTTTTTTGGGTTTCTTTTGTTATGATGCTTATGAACGCGAGCAAAATGGGTCGTTAGTTTTTGTGTTTTTTAGCGTAGAATTATGGTGCAATATCACAATATTAAAGGAGGATTTGTTGTGATCATAGCAACATCGCTAGTTTAAACGAAGTGTAGTAGGCTTTATTGAAATAGAGAATAAATTAGTCTGCATTTTCTTTTCGTACGAACAAGAAGTTCCAACAGGATTTACGGAAAGAAGGTTAAAAGGAGATAAGGGTTATTTTATATAAATTCTAAATTATGTTTTTAATTTTCTTTACAGATACAACTTGAAACAAACCACGCCCCACGAACCACGATGGCCTCTTCCTCGTCCAGCAGCAGCAGCAGCAGCAGAATGTCGGTGATGGACCGCGACCTCTGTCTGCTGCTGGTGGAGATGTCGTCCGAGAAGGTAACCGTGCGGCAGAAGGCGTTCAACAAGATGAGCACCATCCTGAACAACCGGGAGGACGATTTTCTCGACTACATGGCATCGGATGCGTTCGAGACGCAGTGGTGCGCGGTGCTGGATGCGGCTTACCACGGCATACAGAAGCAGAGCTACGCCATTACGACCCAGGTGCAGAGCAAGAACCACGACTACGTCGTGGTGCTGCACAAGCTCGTTGAGCTGGCGATGGATCGGGATGCGCCGCAGCTACCGCACAGCCAGCTGATCGGGTGCTTTGTGCGCGCGATCAACGATCAAGCGATGCGGGACAGTTTTGGTGTGTGCTTTCTGCACGTGCTGAACAAGTTCGTGCTGTGCTCCAAGTGGTGCCTAACGCCGGTGAGCTACGAGCACTGGAAAGGTAAGCAGAGGGGTGAAAAGGTTGATTTACTTTATTTAGTATTAAACGGGGATTTTTTTGCAGAAATTCTTGACTGCTGTTTAGTGATGCTGGATACAGCGCACGTACCAAAGCACTTGGCGGCCAACTGTCTCTCGCTGGCTGTGGTGAAATTTTTAGCCAACTGCTCGATGCAAACACTGCTGGCGGACTATTTGAGCCGGCTGATTGTCCACCTGCGCCAGGCGGTAAACGAGAAGAAAAGTAACGTTTTATGCGATCTGATAAACATAGCTTTGTACATAACAGAAGCGGTAAGTAGCGTTTAGCACCATCTCCGAGGTGGGTTTTTGCTGTCTCAAAGCTAAACCTAATCACACTTTGATCGCCACGTGCAGATAGCGGTGGATTGTAAGGCGAAGATCATTGCATTCTTGGAGTCGCTCGTTCCATGCACGGTGAAACTTTACAAGGAAGCAAACTTGCGCAAGGAACAGAAAGTGTCACTGTTCCGGTTGATGCATCTGTCGCTGATAATGTTGTACCCGGGAGGAAAATCTCATACCCTTGCCAAACCACTGACCCGAGACGGTTTGCAGCAGGTCGAGGACGATGAAGCGCGAAGGAAAACGTTGCGCGAATATCATTACATACTGACGAGTGAAATGAAGGCACGGGATCAGAGTTCGTTCTTTAGCTCGAATGAGGCCCCTTTTGCTGATGGTTTCATTGACTTTGCCGCCCGGTTGTGTTATACGGTAAGACTATTTGAGTTTTTTTCTGCATTTTTAAAGGGAAAATTACTACTTCTTACTCATCCCTTTTTCAAAGGTGTACTGGAACGAGGATAATTGGAAGGAATCTAGCGGCGAAGAAACGGCCGCAAAGCGAAACAAACAGTTTAACAAACTGCAAAGCATCATGGAGATGGTCGGTACTGCTCCAAATCAGCTTAATTTGCGTTGGTACGATCACGCTTCCTCTTTCATGTAGAAAAGATCATTAATAAACATTTTCCTCCAGGTTGTACATCCTTTCTGCGGTTCTAGACAGATATGAGGCAGCACTTACTAGCGACGACTATGCGCAACTGTTGCAACTGTTGTGCAATGTGCAACCGAGCCTACAATCGCCGCACGAGCATGATGCTTTCTACCAGTGCTGTTCCGTGCTGCTCGCGTTGCGCCTTGCTCGGGGAATAGTTCGACTGTCCGATGTTGCCGGTGCGGGCAACGATCGACGACACGTTCACCATTGAACCGGCCAGCTCGTGCTCGATCATGGCCCGGCCGAAACGTTGCAGCACCAACCACGTACCCTTCAGGTTCACGTTGATCACCGCATCAAAGTCGGACTCGGGCATCTTCAGCAGGAAGTTATCGCGGGTAATACCTGCCGAATTAACGACCACCGTCGGTGGTCGCTTGTACCGGCCAATCACTTCATTCAGCACGGCATCAACACTGTCGCCGGAAGAGACATCCATCTCGTAGGCCGCATTGTCGCCCGCCGTGAGCGATGCGATCGTTTCCTGGGCCGCCTGTACGTTACGATTAGACGACGAACTTGTTATTATTGTTTTTAATCGTATGAACTGCGGAAACTGAACTACTTGTTGCTTTTGTTTTCGTTTTCGGTTTTGTTCCTTTTTTTGCTTGCTCTCCCTCATAATTTGTTTACTCCGCGTTGATCTGCGTGTTTCCCAATCACTGTTCACGCTTCGGAATCGGAATCCACTATCCGGTCGTTTGCCTTCGGTGGAAGGTGGGGCAATTTTGTGAATTGTTATATCCATTATTGTAGATTTAAAATTAGATTATAGATTAGATTAGATTAGACTAGATTATAGCATATTATAGCATGTAACTGTACGGAGAGAAATGAGAAATAAAACCCGGCACTTCTCGTTGAGCCTTGCAAGTGAATGGATGGTGTGATTATAACAGTTGGCGACGAGGCGGGCAATACATTAAAAAACGAATCGATAATGGCTACATTTAATATCGAGCCGTTTGTGCACGAGAAGTCAACTTGGCAAAGATGGGTTAAGCGGTTTGTTGGTGCTGCTAAAGTGTTTAAAGTGGATCAAGCGGATATGCAGCAGACGCTCCTGCATTACATGGGCAGTGAGACTTACAACGTGCTGTGTGACTTACTCTCGCCGGACGAACCGGAAGCGAAAACGTACGACCAGATCGTCAGCGCGTTAGACGATCATTTCGACCCCAAACCATTGGAAATGGTAGAGCTGTGGAAGTTCCGACAACGCACACAAAAGGAAGCAGAAAGCATCACCGAGTTCGTGGCGGCGTTACAACGTGAAGCGAAAAACTGTGCGTTTGGTGATTATTTACAGAAAGGGCTGCGGAACCAGTTTGTGTTCGGTTTACGTGACAAAATGATACGCGCGAGGTTAATAGGCGAAAAAGACTTAACGTTCGAGAAAGCAAAGCAAGTCGCATTCTCGATGGAAACAGTCAACGACGGTGTCGAAATTTTAGCCCAACGGGCTCAGTCAGTAAACTTTATGGATCGATATCCAGCGCCAAGAAGCAAGCGGTATTGTTTCCGATGCGGCAGTTCATCGCACTTAGCGAATAAATGCGAATACAAAATGAAAGTGTGTGCGTTATGTAACAAGGTCGGTCATTTACAACGCGTGTGTTTCAAAATGGGGAAAGCACATGGGATGAACAATAAGAAACGAGTGAGTAGGACAGCAAATCTCGTGGAGCAATGCGAAGATAGTGACAGTCAGGATACAGAAGAGGATCAAATCCATAAAATAGATATTTTCCAAGTAGAAAATGTGGAAGATAGCAAAAAAAGTTTTGTGAACGTACAAATTGGAAAATCACCAATTAAGTTCGAGGTAGCCAGTGGTTCACCAGTTACTCTAATTAACGAACACGACAAAGAGAAATATCTTTAAAATATCAAGCTCGTACAAACGGACGTAGAACTGAGAAGTTATTGCGGTGGGAAAATTTCTGTCGCAGGAATGGCTGAAGTGAAAATCAAGACAAAAGAAGGAATAAAGAAACTACGATTGTTCATAGTTGGGGCAATAGGCAACCATTGTTGGGTCGCGAATGGATGAGAGCCTTAAATTACGATTGGAATAAAATCTTGCATGGTAAACAGTACACAGTGGATAAATTATTGAATCATCGAATACCCAAAATGGTTTAAAAGCAATATTAGACGAATTTCCTGCAGTATTTTTGGACACAATAGGAAAAATAGAAGGTGTCAAAGCATCTTTGCATTTGAAAAATGGGTCAAACCCAACGTTTCTTAAAGCGCGGCCTCTTCCATTTTCTATTCGAGATACAGTGGAAGAGGAATTAAAGAACATGGTGGATAAAGGCATACTAGTTAAGGTAGAGAGAAGCGAATGGGCGACCCCAATAGTACCAGTTAGGAAAACGGGTAACAAGTAAGACTGTGCGGAGATTATAAACTAACAATTAACAAAGGGCTATTAATTGATGATTTCCCTCTGCCCACCATCGATGAACTTTTGCAAACATGAGTGAAGGAAAAAAATCCTCAAAGCTCGATTTAGCCCAAGCATACTTACAAATGGAAATCAGGGAGAAAGATCAACACCTACTAACGCTGAATACGCACATGGGACTTTATCAACCCACTAGGCTTATGTATGGGGTAGCCTCTGCCCCAGCCATATTTCAAAGAGAAATAACTTCAATTCTACAAGGTATACCAGGAGTAACAGTATTCTTAGATGACGTTAAAATAACAGCCCCTAATGATACGGAACATTTACAAAGATTACGAGAAGTACTAAAACGGTTTAATGATCACAATATGCGAGTAAACTTAAAGAAATGCGAATTCTTAGAAGATAAGATTGAATACTGCGGCTACATGATAGACAAGAAAGGAATCCATAAATTACAAGGCAAAATAGATGCGATAGAAAATATGCCAAGACCAGAAAACAAAGAGCAAGTACGCGCACTGTTAGGTTTGGTAAATTATTATGGAAGATTCATGAAAAACCTTAGCACACACATGTACCCAATCAACAATTTACTTAAAGATGAGGTTGCTTTTGAATGGTCTCCAGACTGTGAGAAAGCTTTCGCATGGATGAAAGCAGAAATGCAATCGAAACAAGCGCTTACACATTACGATACAAAATTACCATTAATATTAGCCACGGATGCATTGCCTTACGGCGTGGGGGCAGTATTAAGTCACGTTTACGCAGATGGAAGCGAAAAACCAATACAATATGCGTCGCAAACCCTTACAAAGACTCAGCAAAGATATACACAGATCGACATAGAAGCGTACGCCGTAGTTTTTGGCATAAAAAAGTTTTTCAAATATCTATACGGTCGAAAATTCATACTAGTAACAGATAACAAGCCATTGACACAGATTTGGTCCCCACAAAAAGGGCTTCCGACACTCTCAGCTATGCGCATGCAACACTACGCAGTATTTTTAGAATCATTTAACTTTGAAATCCGATATAGAAACTCAAAAGACCACGGAAATGCGGATGGCATATCTCACTTGCCGTTAAAGGGCGAACCCATATGCGAGGCAGACGAGATCGATGTCTTACAAATCAATCAGACTGAATCACTACCAGTACAGGCAAAAGAAGTTGCAAAATATACATTGAAAGACACTACAGTGCAAGAACTAGTAAGGGCATTGAGGACAGGCCGGACAGTAGAGGGTCGATTTAGATTCGGAATAGATCAAACCGAATTCAGCTTGCAAAACGATTGTTTAATGCGCGGAATTAGAGTTTACATCCCAATACTTTTGCGTAAAACAATATTAAAGGAGCTACACATGGGTCATTTCGGAATCTCACGAATGAAATCCTTAGCTAGGACATACTGTTGGTGGGACTCTATAGATCGTGACATAGAAGAAACAGCGCGTGACTGTATGCACTGTGCGAAAGTTAGAAAAAAACCCACAAAAGGTGCAAGGATATAGCTGGGAACAACCAGTGGAACCGTTTCAACGCATACACATAGACTTTGCAGGGCCATTTTTGGGACTTAATTTCCTAATAATTATAGATGCAGGAACAAAGTGGCCGGAAGTAAAAATAATATCAGACACGACAACAGAAACCACGATAGAAAAATTAAGAGAATTCTTTGCTACATTTGGGTTACCAGCCATACTAGTGTCAGACAGAGGTACACAATTTACATCAGAAAGTTTTCAAACGTTCCTAAAGAAAAACGGAATTTTACACAGAATGGGTGCTCCATACCATCCGGCAACAAACGGTCAGGCAGAGAGGTTTGTTCAAACATTTAAACAGAAGTTGAAAGCGCTATCATGCTCTAGACCCGAGGTACACCTACATTCACAAAATATTTTATGGGCATATCGTAGGACGGCACATCCCAGTACCGGGAAAAGCCCTGCTATGGCCGTTTTTGGAAGGCAATTAAAATCAAAATTGGACCTAATGATTCCCGGATCCGAACAACATACATCAGATAAAGAGAGAGAAAGAACAGTTAGATCGTTTGATGTGGGTGATAGGGTATCAGCCCGTGATTTTATGTCCAATAATGAGAAGTGGAGGTTTGGAAAAATATTAGAGAAAATAGGCACACTCCATTACAAAGTACAATTAGACGACGGAAGGGTATGGAAACGACATATAGATCAGTTGAGCCCCGGACCAGGAATGCAGTGGGAGGAGAGTAATCTAAACTCACAGCAAAGAATACCTTTCGATATGTACCCTCCAATAACAGAAAACAATATACCCAAAACATCAGCACAACGAACCAACGAACAAGAGACACACCCCTAAACGAGAATCCAACAGATAGCGCAGAATATTTACGTAGATCAACAAGAGTAAGGAAAGCGCCTCAAAGGCTAAATCTATAATTTCCTTAGGGGAGGAGAGTTGTTATATCCATTATTGTAGATTTAAAATTAGATTATAGATTAGATTAGATTAGACTAGATTATAGCATATTATAGCATGTAACTGTACGGAGAGAAATGAGAAATAAAACCCGGCACTTCTCGTTGAGCCTTGCAAGTGAATGGATGGTGTGATTATAACATGAATGATTTTTAACGCGGAGCCGCAGGCCCAGTGAACCGTTCGAAGATCTTTGTTTATCGTCGGAGGTCGGTTGGGCTCGTTTAGCAGGTCCTAAGCAATAGGGTTTTCCGAAATCTTCACCTTGTTTACCGCATAATGAACACAACACACAGAGGGGCGAGAGTGGTGGTCGAGTCGAGCGATAGTTATGTATGGTGCGGTGTGACAGTCAAGGGCGGTAAATAGTCCAATGTCAACAATGATGACGCAAACTGGCTTGATTGATCATTTCATGATACTGTGTCATGATGATTCATCATTGTTACTGATGCGTCTACTATGACGCCAAATCTATCTGTTGGAAACTCGCACCAAAGGTATCCAACTACCTGTCATAAACGGGACATTTAAAACAAGCGTAGGCGTGAAACGATCAAGACACGAAGCGTAACCGAAGAAAGGGGTTTAAAAAGGCCGCAAAAGAGGAACGAGGCTCTTTTCTAAACCAACCGCGGAAAACCGACAAATTTTTTGGCGTGTAATAGTACAATAAATCATTTTTGGCAAGAAATTTAATCCGCCTTGGTTTAGTTCCCAACATTCCAAAAAATTTGGTTCGATAAATCCAAACACATTTTGGTTCGATAAATCCAAAATAAATTGGATTTGGAAATTCGTCAAACGATTTCGTGTACGGCATTCCTCGTTCGTCGTGTAGTTTCGCGAGTGGAATAAATAAATCACGCGCGGTGTGTATCGAAGTGCCTGTGACCGAAAAGTGCAAGTGCAATGGAGCAGCAGCAATCGCGTGTTATGCCAAGGGCAGAGCCGGCTACCACAGGGACTGTCCAAGGGACAGAACGTGTCAACGTTTACACTAGCCCCCGCGGAGCATCGTCCACCCCAGGAGCATTGCGCGAGACTTTCTCCCCGTCGGAAGGTTCCACCGTGGAATATGTGTACGAGTGGGCAGCAAGTAAGGCGGAAAAATTGCAGCAGTACCAGCCAACCTCGTCAGAAGATGACGCCCGGAGGCGCGTTCCTCAAGAAGGAAGTGAGACCCCTCAACAATGAACATCGAGTAAGACAGGTGAGGCAAGTGGTAACGGTCCGGCAAATCCAGATCGCGACGAGGAAGAGACGCTATCAGCGTCCGAAAGTGCACGATGGGTAAGTGACGAGCGGCATAGACGGCGTATTGTGCTTGAACGCGAACTACTAAAGCTCGATATCGCGGAAGCGCAAACTGGCGAGACAGCCATCGCGCAGCCCTCGAACACTCTGGGACGAAAAGATAAAGAATTTCAAGAGTGGGTCCGCGACATGGAGAGTTCCATGCGCCAGCCCATTCACGACAAGGATGGCCCTTCGCGGGGTCAACATCCTGTGGTTCAACACCCTGACGCGAGGATCACACGCACACTAAATCCCCGCACGATGCAATATGGCCACGGCATGTACGCAACACAACAGGATGCAGGGTACGCGACACACATGCAGCATGCAGGATACGCGACGCATCCGCGAGACATTGCATTGTACGAGACACAACCGAATGCGACACAGTACGGGTACACTCCGCATCAAGCGTACGCGAACCGCCCGGAAAACTCATTGCACTTTGGGAATACGGAGCACTTGGGTCACACAACACTGCACAAACACACGACCACAGATACACGGCACTTTCTTAAGCCAGAGCCAGATAGCAGCACGCCAACCTGTACCTCGAGATTTGCCACCCTTCTCTGGGAATGTGGATGATTGGGCGGTTTTTATCACCGCGTATGAACGCACTACCGCTGCTTGTGGCTATACGGATGATGAGAACGTAATCAGGCTGCAACACGCGTTAAAAGGGCCCGCGTTGGAGGCGGTTGGACACCTCTTATCCTTCCCGGACGGGTTGAACGAAGCGATCGAGACCCTCAAGTCTCGCTACGGAAGGCTCGACTTGATTGTTGAGTCCGTCATACGGAAAATAAGGTGTATAGCTGCTCCCAAGACGAACGATTTGCCCAGCTTGGTGGAGTTTGGGTTCGCTGTGAAACGTTTGCTCGAAGCAGTTAGGGCGTCGGGGCTGCATGCCTATATGTACGACGTAACGTTGTTGAAGGAACTTGTGAAGAAGCTGCCACCAGTCATCTGTATCGATTGGGCGAGGACCACAAGAAGGATGCGTGAGGTAACGTTGATGGAGTTTGGACGGTGGATTGGTGAGCTGGTGAGCGATTTGTGCCGTGTCATTCATATGACGCCCGTCCTGGGGGGACACGATACGGCACTCGACATCCTGACCCGCTCCCAAAACGACAGCAGTTCCAACCCCAACCGTTCCAGAATCGTCGAAGTCCGCCCTCTCGACCAATCCAGATGGAATCGAACGGCACGGGGCGAGCACATCCGGCCTACTGCAACGTGACAGTCCTGCAAGAGATGAACGTTAGTGACCCGACGCCACAGACCGACATACCTGTGTCGATGCCAGCCTGCGTCGACTGCGGTGAGAGCTGCGGATCGCTGTCACAGTGCGAGAAGTTCCTGGGAACTACCGTAGCTGCAAGGAGAGCATTTGTGAACGAGCGAAGGATGTGCAGGAAATGCCTCGGTTACCACGCTGGCAAATGCCGTGCACCACCGTGTGGAGTAGATGGATGCGGCGTTCAACATCACGAGCTGTTGCACGCGGAGGACACATCATCCGGTATCAGCCGCCACCAGGATCAACAGACTGGGCCAACAGGTAACAACCCGGGGTCTTTGCTAACGTTCTAACCCATGCAGGAACAAATGATGGGGCGATCCTCAAATACGTGCCGGTGTCTCTTCATGGACCACCTGGACGTGTAAATACGTACGCCTTTCTTGATGATGGGTCTACATCGATACTCATGGATGAAGGACTGAGGGACGAGCTTGGTCTATCTGGCACACCTCATCCGCTGAGTCTAAAATGGACGGGAGGAGTGACCAGAGAAGAGGATGATTCGGAGAGGCTGCAAATATGTCTGAGCGGCTACGACGAGTCACCGACGGATGAATTGACACACGTGCACACCGTGAAACAACTCGCGCTACCAGCACAGTCAGTCGACGTGGTTCAACTGGCCGCCAAGTACCCCCACCTGAGGGGACTACCTGTGAGGCCATATTCGCGGGCTATGCCTCGCATACTCATCGGAGCAGATAACTGCCATTTGGGACAACCGTTGAAGACTGTGGGAAAACACGGTGAACCGGTCGCTTGGAACACCAGCTTGGGTTGGGTCATTTACGGTCCTTGCGTTGGTGGAGACGATCAACATGCCACCTCCATGAAGACATCCTCCTGCAGTAGGCAACGGACCACACGCCGAAAGCTGGACAACAGTGGGACACCGAGCGACAAAGCACTCGACCGAAGATCGATCTTTCCGTCGACCCGGGAACGCCTTGCAAGGCTGCGGTGCCGCAGCGGTATGTATATCTAAAAAGAAATAACGTTTTTAATCCCGTTGTAGACGACCGAGCTGACGGAAAGGTAAAGGTACACTTAGCTGAAGAACGCGGCGGAAGAGGTGGGCAACAATGCTTCGACCGATCGTCGGTTCTATCCGGTGACAAAATGGTCCGATCCTTCCGTGATACACGAGAAACCGCAAGACGAGGCGGCCCGTGGAGCGATTTAGAAAACCAGTATATAAGTGTAGCTTCTATCCGTTGGGGGGACCACCGCATAGCAACTGCGAGGAAACTGCCAAACACTCTGCTAGGAAGGGCCGTAAAACGATCCACCGTCTCGGCAATCGTGTGCACATATGTCCGGTGCACAAGTTACAGGCTTGTAATAACTTACGCAATGATTTAGGCACAGGGAAGTAATTGTTCGGAAAACAGCACGGGATCACGGCATACCACGAGGTAGTTTGCAATAAGGAGACAGAATGTAAACAAATGCACGCGTTTTTATGACAGGTCACACAAGGAAGTGAAGCCACAGCTAAAATGGCGCAAGGTGATTAAAGGCAAATCAGATAAGCTGTGGTACACTTGGGGGGATAATGTGTGGAACCTCGCACCAAACTACCTGTCAGAAACGGGACATTTAAAACAAGCGTAGGCGTGAAACGATCAAGACACGAAGCGTAACCGAAGAAAGGGGTTTAAAAAGGCCGCAAAACAGGAACGAGTCTCTTTTCTAAACCAACCGCGGAAAACCGACAAATTTTTTGGCGCGTAATAGTACAATAAATCGTTTTTTGGCAAGAAATTTAATCCGCCTTGATTTTAGTTCCCAACACTATCGGAGCCACGTATATTTTAGGACAAATTTCGAGAAACAATGACCTTACCAATGAAATTCTTTGAATCATTTGTACATTTCTCTTTTCACTCTGTGCAAAAGTAAAATCTTCTTTGTAATGTGAAATTATAATGGTCAAATCGCATTTCATGACAGCAAATCGTAGCAGGCTACTTGTGGATTTGCTCCTGGTGACGATATTTTTTTCATAATTCCATCGTAGTTCACATTGATTTTAATGCAACAGAGCGATTCACTTCATTCTTCAGCTGATTGTCGAATAAAGCAGTTGAGTTTTTGGTAGTGTGACGGTGATGAAAATTTCCTAAAACTTGAACAATACTGTACACTGTTTTGTAAGATAGCCTGACAGGAACAGGGCACATATTTTCTGTGATCGAAGCTTGTGGAAGCCGGTTGAGCATAATCACAAGTAAGTAGGACTACCTCGCGTCTACCTTTACCGTTTTATACTTAGAAAAGTTATAAATCTTACCAAAGATTTCACTGATTTTCGAACGCATTGTACTAAGATTCGCAAAGCATATTTATCATTTTTCTTTGCACTATCAAGCATATTCGATTATTTAATCGAAGCGTCTTGATCTAAAGCTGAACAATGTTTCCGGGATTCGTTTACTTAAGAGCAATTAATCTAGTTAAGAAAGGCGATTTAGAGTTGTAATTTGAGAGAGAGACTGTGGACCGATTGTAAAATCAACCGCCTTTTAAAATTATCTTTATGCTTATATAGTGAAATCTAAGCCTCTAAGGTTAACCTCCTAAAGACTTACCGCTTAGAGAGGCGTTTATCTTAGCGGACTCAAAATCATCGTAGGTATTGCTCCTGAGAAACCTGCCATGGGT